>NC_080590.1:60387583-60688166 GCF_029962835.1 Magnolia sinica | reverse complement strand
GTCAAACCAGTCAACACACTTGCTATATTATTAACCGAGTCTACACTAGCAAAGATAATAATAAAACGGCTTACGAATTGTGGTTCAATAAAAAGCCTACTGTTAAATACTTTCGAGTTTTTGGAAGCAAGTGCTATATTTTACGTGATCGTGAAAATTTGAAAAAATTTGATACGAAGAGTGATGAAGGTATTTTTCTAGGATATTCTTTAAACAGTCTAGCTAATAGAGTTCTGAACAAAAGGACTGGTGTGATTCAAGAATCCATTAATGTTGTCATTGATGATCACTTAAACACGCCAATTTCTAATTCAGATAATGATGAAGTACTAATCATTGATAAACCCGATACTTCATCGAATCAGACTGATTCTGAGTTGAGGACTGTTAAAGATCATCCAACCACACAAATTCTTAGAAACCCTCTCACCGGTGTTCGCACCCATAGACAACTTGAGGATATATGTAATTATGTATGTTTTACATCCCAAATAGAACCATCTAACGTAAAAGAAGCTCTTGCTGATGAGAACTGGATCGTTGCGATACAAGAAGAACTCAACCAATTCATAAGAAATGATGTTTGGTATCTCATACCAAGACCTAAAGATAAACACATCATTGGAACAAAATGGATTTTCAAAAATAAGTCTGACGAATGTGGAAATATAATTAGAAACAAGGCTAGACTAGTGGTACAAGGTTATACTCAAATCGATGGGATTGATTTTGATGAAACCTTTGCACCAGTAGCACGTCTTGAATCTATCAGACTATTTATATCCATTGCATGTTTTAAAAAGATAAAGATCTATCAGATGGATGTGAAAAGTGCTTTTCTAAATGGCGATTTACATGAAGAAGTCTATGTTGAACAACCAATGGGATTTGAAGATTCTAAAAATACTGATCATGTATATCGGCTTAAAAAGGCACTTTATGGATTAAAACAAGCACCTAGGGCATGGTATGAGAAACTAACGAAATTTCTTTTAAGTCATGATTTTCAAATGGGATCTGTTGATAAAACTCTGTTTGTTAAGAAACATAATGATCATATCTTAATGGTGCAGATTTATGTTGATGATATCATTTATGGATCAACTTGTACTGACTTGACTACTGAGTTTACAGATTTGATGAAATCACAGTTCGAAATGAGCATGGTTGGGGAATTGACTTATTTCCTTGGATTGCAAGTAAAGCAACAACTTGAAGGAATATTCATTTCTCAATCAAAGTATGCTTTGAATCTAATCAAGAGATTTGGATTTGAGAATGGCAAGAATTTCGATACTCCTATGAGTACAACCCTGAAACTCTCAAAAGACTCTAATGGTAAAAATGTTGACTCAAAACTTTATCGGAGTATGATTGGTAGTTTGTTATATTTAATTGCTAGTAGACCTGATATTTCTCTAAGTGTTGGTATTTGCGCAAGATATCAATCTGATCCAAAAGAATCTCACTTGATTCTTTGTCAAGCGAATTATTAGATATGTCGCAAATACCTGTAAATTTCGGTCTCTGGTATCCTCATGAAACCAATGTCCAATTAGTTGGGTACTCGCTGACTGGGGTGGTAATCTAGATGATAGAAAATCAACCGTGGTGGTTGTTTTTACATTGGAAATTGTCTAGTTTCTGGTTTAGTAAGAAACAAAATTCTATATCACTTTCAACAACTGGTAATATATGCAGCTGGTAATGCATGTACATAGCTTATTTGGATGCAACGAATGCTAAGTGATTATGGAATTAAACAGGATTCTATGTTATTACATTGTGATAATTTCAGTGCGATAAATATTTTAAAAAATCCTATTCAGCATTCTCGTACTAAGCACATTGACATTAGATTTCATTATATAAGGGAATTAGTAGAAGAAAAATTTATATCTCTAGAATATATTCCTACTGAAGATCAACGAGCTGACATTTTCACAAAACCTCTCAATAAAAGCAGGTTCAAAAAGATGAAATTTGATCTTGGCATGTGTATTTTAAAATGATAATTTATGGCTTCTTGTATTATAGTGTATATATTTGCTAGATTATATTCCAATTTTTTAAATTGCAAGAAATTTGAATTTTTGGGGTTTCTTCGACCAGTCGTGAGTATACACGACCAGTCGTCCTACGACTGGTCGTAGATACCCACGACCAGTCGTAGAACACGGGTTTCACTTAAATCGGAGATTTTTTCCTTTCTTCCTCATTTCATCTTTCTTCTCCTTGGAGCCGAGCTTCAACTTGTCGAACCCATTCTTCAAGTTCTTCAAGGTTAGTGTTCCAAATCCCATTTTTCTTGCAGATTTGTGTCTAGATTGTTTTCTTTTCTCTCTTGAAGCTTTCTATTTTGAATTTTATTAAGATTTGGGGTTTGGATTTTGAAAAATCTGTTTTGTGTAAACCCACTTCTCAATCCTTTGCAACTTCTTTATTCCTTGAAATCCTTGTTGCAAATGGCTTCTAGAGGTAGAAAAACTACTTCACGTGGTCCTTCTTCTTCCTCCAGATTAACCGCTATCTCTAAACGTCATCTTCTTGTTCCCAATGATGATCCATCATATGTTAGGGACATTAGATCTCGTAATGTTATTGTTGAACATCCTGTTGATGTTAATAATATTGCACCTTTTGACATCCTTCCTATGCTTGAAGCTGTAGGTTGGGTTAACTTATTACATTGGGGTGGGCCTGCATACCGGTTCATTGCCCAATCCATGTTTACATGTATTAGTGCTTTCTCACAGGATAATTTAACTTTTTAAATTTCTACTAGATAAGGGCCTTTTGACGTTGATCGTCATTTAATTTCAGCCCTTATGGACATTCTTGTGAATGATGAGGGTATTCCTATCCATAACTTAACTGATAAACCCTCAATGTCTGAAAAACGCATGCTCACTAGAGACTTGTGCAACATGGATGTTCAATGGACTCAAAAAGGGAATGCGCTCCCCGCATTAGAGGAGAAAGTTGAGAATATAAATGTAAAGTTGGAAAACATGTCTGTTGCTCATGATTTGCAATTCAAGTACATGCGCAAATATCTTAGGCACTTGAACAAAGGCATGCACCAACTTGATCCCTCTATTCCTGCTCCGTCATCTGGTTCTGGTTCTGAGTAATTTTTATGAGACTTCTGGTCTGTAATAACTTTATAACTTAGCACTTGGCTAATTTTGAGTTGGATACTATCTATGTTTTATGCTGGATATTTATTCTATGTGATGCTATGCTGAGTATCTCTATCAATCTTTTACTATACTATCTTACCTCCTCATGTTTACTCTCATATATTCCTTTATTTAGTTCTCCTTTGTCATATTGTGACAAAAAGGGGGAGAATGGTTTGTTCTTAACGATGTGATTGTGAGAGGAGTAGCATTGATTATGTTACTCAGGGGGAGTGGGAGTATGTTTGAGCTTGTTGAATGAAACTGGTTGAATGTTGAATATTGAATATTGATTTGCAGGTATTAACCAGTTGTTTTACTTTTTGTTTATCTTGGTTATGTGTTTTGTCACTAATTTGACAAAGGGGGAGATTGTAAGTGTTATAGTTTATATCCCTGTCTGTTGTCAAAATTGTGGTGCCAAAATCACTGTTATGTTATATATAACTTGCATAAGTGAAGCTCTCTCAAGGATCAACATTCATAAACAAGCAAAGCTCACAAGACAAGACTCAAGCTGTACTTCAAGAAGAGTTCAAGGCAGTTTGTAAAGAACTCAAGACTCTTTCAAGGTTGAGCTTCATCAAGATTTCAAGACTTCAACTACATCAAGACTTCAAGGCTCATACTTCAAGGTCACTTGTTCCTAATGTTTCAATGTCCATACTTCATGATTGAGGTTTGACTGACCATAGGTTGACCTTAGAAATAGGTCATTTCGGATACATAAACCGAATGTTTATTTTACAAGAGTTTGGCTTATTCTTCGACTAGTCCTAGGCCTTTTTCGACTAGTCCTAGAGTTGCTTCGACCAGTCTAAGAAATTCCTCGCTCAGTCGTGAGTTTGTTACAAATTCCAGATGAAATCTGTTAGGCTTCGACTAGTCCAGAAATCTGTTCGACCAGTCGTAGGAATAATGTCGACTGCATCTTCGACTAGTCGAACATCTTCGACTCGAAATCCAGCAATGGTTTATAGGTTCTTCGACCAGTCGAAGGAAACCTACGACCAGTCATAGGTGACCTACGACCAGTCGTAGGAGACCTTCGACCAGTCGTAGAACGATTAAAACATATCCCGCCAGATTTTTCAAATGTCTGTTAGTGCTTCGACTAGTCGAAGATCTCCCTAGACTAGTGGAAGACCCGATCTTCTCACTTATAAATAGAGCACGAATCTCAGAAGAAATGATCGAATTAATTAATCCATTCAAGCCAATCTTCGTCGAACTTCTGAGAGATAATTCTGTGCTCCATCTAAGCTAAGTGTGCTTATTTAATATTCTCTTTCCTTAGCTTTATTTAATTGATTTTGTTTCTGCTATTCCAATCTGATTTGATAAGAGGAATCGTTATTCCCTTTCTTTGGAATCAAAATCAATTAAGGCAAGCCTTATTTGGTTTAATTTAAAATCTATTAGAACTAGAACCTTTGTAATCGAGTACTGGACATTGAACTTGGACATCCAATCATCTACTTTGATTTGGTTTTACCGGGCTGCTACAACGAAGGAGATAATCAGGTATTTTACATTTAATTGTAAATCCCTTTCTATTTTGATTTTTTTTCAAGATTTGCCAAAAAAACCTTGTTGTATTGGTTTTCTGAGGAGAGCCAGGAAAACTCAGAAGTGGGGTTTTTTAAATTGTGTAAGCCCACAGACAAAGACACAATTGTAAAGGTTTTGGGTGAACCTGGGAAAACCTATTTTGTTAGTGAACGCTAATATCCCCTGTGTGAGGATATTAGGAGTGGAGTAGCATTTTGTGTGGCTATTGTTTAACAGTTGGTGAACACACAGGCGAACCACTATAATCCCTTGTGTTGTGGTTGAATGATTTATACTTCTAATCTTTAATTATTCTTTTGTGGGATGTATGTATGGTAGTGAATGTTGTAATCATTTAATTCAAGCTTTGTGAGAATTTTGTAATAGTTTAGAATTTATTTTCTGCTATTCCTTTATTAGCTTGATTTTCAATTTCATTTGAAAGTTGTTCCAGCAAGGTTGCCCTGCCATTTTTATGGTGTATGGCTGTCCCTAGAACAATACATTTTTTATTACAATTTATTCAGTTTGCATTTATTTTTGTATTCCTCTTCGGTTTGAGATTTGATACAAAGATCTTTCTAGAAATAAGGTTGTCCTACCATAAACTCTGGTTTTTTGTGTAAGGTTGTCCTTAGAACAACATTTGTATCAACCTCTCAAGATCTGAATTTTGAGGCTGTTTTACTTTCCTGCATTGTAATTTACTTTGGCTATTATATTCTTTTTAATTCCGCCGTTATAAGTTTTATTTGGCATTGTCCTATTCACCCCCCCTCTAGGACATATAGCTTGGCCTTTTGAAAGATGACCTTAGAAAAGACACTAGGTCAAAGTGCATCTTAGTGATTTTCTAAGATTTAATTTATGAAAAAATTTCATGAAAATTTAAGGGTGTTCAGCTAGCCCACCCCTTCTTTCGTCCAGCCGAACCATCTTGGGTCATCTTGAGATTAGCCTAGGTTAAGTTTCTAGCAACAAATGTGAAAAATGAGAGCTTAACATTCCTAGAGGGTGGGTGAATAGGACTATACCAAATAAAAATTAAAGTGCTAAAATAATAAATAAATTAGAAAACTCATTCGTACAAGTATTGAAAAATTGATTCAAACTAGTACGTAGGACAACCTACACTTAAAACAAAGTTTAGGCAGGACAACCTTATTTCATGAACGATCGCAAGGATTAAGATCTCAAAGCAAGCAAGAGAAAATAAAGTTATCTATTACAAACATTCACCACTTTTGCATGAATAAAATTACAACCATTCTCTACAAATGTAAAAAATAAACATTTACCTCAACACCAAGAGTTATAATGGTTTGATGTGTACAACAACTATTCTCAAATAGCCACACCTACTCCACTCCCAATAATCACTATCCACGTGATATTAACTTTCACTGAAAAGTAAGGTTTTCATAGGGTCACCTCAAAACCTGATACAGTTGTGATTTTAAAGGGCTATCACAAACGAAAAATCCCTCACTGAAATTTTCTGGCTATCTCAGAAAAACTAACAAATGAGATTTTCTGGCTATCTCAATAAAACCAAAATACAAATGATAGAATATACTTATCTTCACCTTGAAGACGTATTTCTTGATGTAGCCTCTAGAACTACTTCTCTTAAAGTAGATTGTTCAATGTCCAGTTACATAAACAAGGGTTCTAGGTTCTAGATTGATTTTAAATCGATTCAAACCAAAGGCTACTTATTTAAATTCCTCAAGATATCAAAGAAGAGTATTTACTCTCTTTATAGAATAAGATTCATAAAACAAGAGATCTAGGAATTGAAACAAAAAGTTATTAAAGAAATTTTAAAAATACCATGCAATAACTTGACAATAATGGGGACTTCTCTCTCTTGATGAGGCTTTTATCAGCTTAAATTGGTAATTTCAGATTGAGAGAATGCCTCTATATATAGGCTGAAAAGTTGTTGCTTCGACTCATCTAAGACATCCTTCGACTCGTCTAAGGTCTAATAAATTTTTAAATTTTGAGCGCGATCAGATAAAACGGAACTTCGACTGTCAAAGGCCATACTCGACGTGTTGAGGGCCCTGTTCGACTGGTCGACCATGGGCTTCAACTGGTCAAGGGTGCCAAAATTTAGTTGTTAGACTTTGAGTCGAGCACCCCTCGACTGGTTGAAGGCCCCTCTTCGATTAGTCGAGCAGTCTGCTCGACTGGTCGAAGAAGCAACAGAAAAATCCATTTTTCTGAGATTAAACTTGGATTGGTCAAAGATTTTTTAGACTGGTCGAGCCACAGCTTAGACTAGTCGAACCTAATCCTAGACTAGTCAAACTTTAGCCTAACAAAAGTATAAAAAAAACCCATATAAGATTGTATCATGAAAGAACCTAAGCCTAAGGTCTTTCTCGGGTCTATTATACCTGAAAAGACTGAACATTGAAGTAGATGAAATGTTTGAACTTTATGGAAATTGTTCTTCTACTTGATTCTTCAATAGAGCTTATAGTTGAAGATGGAGCTTGATCTTCTAGTCGAAGTGTAGTAGAACTTAAGCTTAGTAAAGCTTAAACTTTCCATCTTGATCTACTTCATGACTTGAACTTCAGTAGAGTCTTAAAATTAGTGGATTTTGAACTATCTTGACTTGAAGTAAGGTCTTGAACTTTCCATCTTGATCCACATTAGACGGACCACTTCATATATTACTTTGTTTAAAGAAAATTTGACAAACAAAGGCGTACTTTATACAATATGGCACTTATAATCTCCCCCTTTATCAAATTTGTGATAAAACACTTAATATAACAACAACTAGAATAGCATCTTCATTCCATGTTGTAGAAGGTGCAACTTTAATGAATGTGCAAAGATTTTACTACTCCCCCTTAATGTAAGCTTCTCCCTATATTATGACATACCATTCCAATACAAAACTCCAACAACCAGATATCAACATTTTCCATTCCAACCATATATCATCATTCATATAATGCGTATCTTCATTCATTCATTCTACTTATAAAATTAGCAATTCTCTCTCCCTTTTTGTCACAAAATGACAAAGGAAAGAACATATATGCGATTATAATCAATAAACCATCTCAAATTCAGTAGAATAAAAAGAAGATAATGCATAGAAACATGGTAATTAAAAGGAGTTATCAAATGTCATTACGGAGCATTAAGAGAGTAGAGTTTGAGAGTAATCACCAAGCACACACACAGTTAAAGTTTATATAACTCAAAGATAAATGAAAATCAAACTAATAGGATCCAGAGGAAGATGGAGGAGGTATGGAAGGATCAATCTGGTGAAGTCCTTTTGTAATGCAATGAAAATATTTTTGCATATATTTCATAGATGCTTTGTGACTTTCAGCTAGAGTATCTTGGGATACCTTCAACTCAACAACTTTCTCTTCCAATGACTTGAGCAGATCATCAACCTAGGAAGGTTGATAGTTAGGATTAAATTCATCATCTGATTCATCCAGCTCTACAAAGATGTCATCCATGGATGTGTCCTCAAGTAAAGGAGCGTCTTCTTCCTCTTCTTCATCCTTATCTCTTTGGCCAGGAAGGAATGCCAAGTTCATCTTATGGATATTTGTATTATCAAATGGGAGGGCTGACTCTGGTGCCTCGGTTGATGGAATGACAACATTGCAATAAATAACAAGGCTTGTCATGAGATAGGCAAAACGTATCGACCCATGGTCAGGATGGATATGAAATTGGATAATTAAATAACATATCAAGGAGGGAAGATAGATAGGAATGCCTGACACAACAACGTGAAGGACACGAGTCATGAAGGGAGTAAGTTTAGATTTATTCTCAAACCGTGGATAGACATTAGATCTGAAAATGCAATGAAAGAGTCGGTATTTAGGAAGCATCTTGTTGGCACAGAGGGCATTTTCAGAACACCACTCAGCATTAAATTGACATAATTTATGAGTAATATCCCATCGCTCAGATTCAGTCACTTTTTCAGCAAGGGTGGTAATGGGTATGCCTTCATCATTGACATTAACATCAAGTAAACCTGAGATCAAATGTCGATCATTATGAACAGTTCCTTCTCTAAAATTAATAGAGAATGTCAGATTATAAGGGACAATTCACCTATTAAAGCATACATCCCTCACGCTATTGAGCAGTATGTCGTTCCGACCCAACCAAGGATGTTTTCCCAACCAATGGCAGTAAGGATAGGTAAGAGATGAAATGGATTGATGTGGTCTATGTTCATAGTCCTTTCAATAATAATTTCCCTAGAGCGGAAATCCCTAACATGCTCTGAATCTTCTTCAGGAGATCTTAGGGTTCTCACCCTAACTGGAGTCGACCTGGAGGAGGAGGCGCAAGTAGCCTTCCTCTTAGTGTGATGCTCCATTTAGAGATTGCAATAGAGAGTATAAAGATGATAGATGGGTTTGACTTAGATCAGATTGATATCTAACACAAATTCCAATGTTAAAACCAATATCAGGTCTACTAGCAGTTAAGTATAGAGGACTACCAATCATGCTTCAATAAAAATGGGAGTCTATACATTTAGCTGTTTCAATCTTAGAAAGTTTGAGAGTTGTACTCATAGGAGTATCAAACTTTTTTCCATTCTCAAACCCAAACTTCTTTACTAGATTTAAAGCATATTTGGTTTGAGAGATGAATATACCATCTTCCTATTATTTTACTTGTAGTCCAAGAAAGTAATTTAGTTTTCCTATCATACTCATTTCAAACTTGGATTTCATTAGATCTGCAAACTCAATGGACAAGTTAGTGCTTGTAGATCCATAAATAATATCATCAACGTAGATTTATACAATCAATATATGTTCATTATATTTTTTGATAAATAATATTTTATCAACACTTCCCATGATAAAGTTGTGACTAAGTAAAAATTTAGTTAACTTTTCGTACCATGCCCCGGGAGCTTGTTTTAGATAATAAAGTGCCTTTTTAAGATGATATACTTAATTTGAAAGTTTAAAGTCCTCAAAACTCTTAGGTTGTTCAATATATACTTCTTATATAAATCACCGTTTAGAAATGCACTTTTAACATCCATTTGATATATTTTAAATTTCTTATAGCAAGCAATTGAAATAAATAATCTAATGGATTCAAGGCGCGTAACTAGTGCGAAAGTTTCATCATAGTCAATTCCTTCTATTTGAGTATAGCCTTATACAACCAGTCGTGCCTTATTTCTAATGATATTTCCCATTTCATCAGCTTTGTTCTTAAAAATCCATTTGGTTCTGATTATATGTTTATCAGAAGGTCTATGAACCAAATACCAAACATCATTTCTGACGAATTTATTTAACTCTTCTTGTAGCTAATATCCAATTTTCATTGGCAAGTGCTTCTTTTACATCCAGTTCAATTTAAGAAGTGAAGCAGATGTAATTACAGATGTTCTGTAACTATTTTTTTGTCTAAACACCAGTACGAGGGTTACCCAATATCTGATCAGAGGATGGTCTTTGATTGATCTTAATTCAGTATTATCTGATTTAGATGAAGAGTTAGGTTTATCAATAATGTTAACATCATCATCATCTTGACTTGGTGTGAGTGTGATCAAGTGATCATCAATTACAACGTTAATAGATTCATGAATTACTCATGTTCTTTTGTTAAGAACATGATATGCTTAACTATTCAGAGCTTAACCCAAGAATATTCCCTCATCACTCTTGGTTTCGAACTTTTTAAAATTTTCTCGGTCACGTAAAATGAAACATTTACTTCCAAAAGTTCAAAATTATTTGACTGTTGGCTTCTTATTGAACCATAACTCATATGTTGTTTTTATCTTTGGCTTTTCCAACATATACACGATTTATAATGTAACAAGTAGTATTAACAGCTTCAGCCCATAAGTTTTTTGGTATGTTCATGCTATTTAACATTACATTGGCCATTTCCTATAACACTCAGTTCTTTCTTTCAACAACCCCATTCTGTTGAGGTGTTTTAGGAGTAGAGAACTCATGTGATATACAATGGTCTGTACAATACTTCTCAAAATTGCTATGTTCAAACTCAGTACCATGATCACTTCTGATTTTGATCACATGTACTTCTTTTTCAGTCTGAATACATTTTAGAATTCTTCTAACTTCATGGAGAGTCTCTAATTTCTCTCTCAAGAAAGCTATCCAAGTATATCTGGTAAAATCATCAACAATAACCAAAAAATACTCCTTTCCACCTCTACTCTTTGTTCTCATTGGTCCTACCAAGTCCATATGAAGTAGTTCAAGAGGTTTGGTTGTGGCTAAGGAATTCACTTTCTTATGACTACTCCTGATTTGCTTACCAATCTGACATGCGACACAAATCTTTTCTACCTTTTTTAATTTGGGTAAGCGACGAATATGATCTCTCTTTCTCAATCTATAAAGATCTCTAAAGTTAATATGTCCAAGACGTTTATGCCATAGTTCTATTTCATCTGTTTAGACCATGTAACATGAAAAGTTAGAAGAGCATGAGTCATTAATAATGTAGCAATTCAGATAAGTCCTACGACCATTTAATATCACACTTCCCTTCTCATTTGAAATCTTACATTTATGATTTGTAAATTTTACACTGTGTTCGTTATCGCGGATTTGAGAGATACTTAGGAGGTTATATTTTAGACCTTCAAAATACAATACATTCTCAAAGGGAGGAAGATTAGAGAGTTGAACAGTACCTTAGCTTATGATTCTATAGTTGTTTTCATCACCAAAAGTAACTAAACCGTCATTCACTTCTTTGAAGTTGGTGAATATCGCTTTGTCACCTGTCATATGTCTTGAACATCCACTATCCAGGTACCATTCTAATGGCTAGTGGCTTTAAAGGCTATGTGGGCAACAAGACATGTAACCTTTGGAACTCATTTCATTATGGTTTTGGGTTTAAGAGTTCCATTAGATTTTATCTGTTTCTGGGAGTTGGGATTTCTCCCCTTTCTATTAACTCTGATTCCATCTGAGTTGGATTTTAGAAGCTCTTTAAGTAAGTTCACTATTTTTTCAGCTAAAGGAGGTTTGTTATATCTTTGATTTCTATAGTTGATGGCATTAGAATTAATCTTAGAAACTTAAAAAGGTTTTGGAGTTTTGAAATCATTTTGACCATAATTTCTCAAATTCTTACCTTTTGAGTTTGAGGATTCTCCTTTTACAAATATAGGATATGAATTCTTATTTTTCAGAGAATTATCTTTAATATAGCCAAGACCTGATTTGTCACCACAATTTCTGGATGAGGTTAATAGTTTTTCCAGTTTTAGGTCTCTGTGGGCAAATCTCCAAGTATCCTTATAACTCAAAAGAGAAAAAACTTCGAGTTTTAGATTCTCATTTTCAATTCTGAGTTTTTTTAACGTTGAGGTTTTGAAATTTAAGTCTAGTTTTGTTTTTTCAAAACAATCTGAAAGATGAGATTTTTCTAAAACATTGTTTTTAAGTTCTTTTAATTTAAGATATTTTTCTCTTTAAATTTTTTAGTTTGACAACAATTTTACAACTTTCCCTGTATAAAGCATTGTAGGCATCTTGAAGATCATCTTCATTCTCACTTTCAGGGTCACTCCTGAGATTTTCATAATTAGATAAGTTACAGCTATCTGAGAAGGTGACTCTAGCTATAGTCATCAGGGCTTTTACATCATTTGTATTTTCTTATTCTGATTCATCAGACTCAAAAGAACTTTCAAGATGATTCAACCCAAGTAGCTATCATGCCCTTTCTTTTTTACTTATCCCTTTTAGGACATTTATTCGCCAAGTGCCCGTATTCATGGCAATTGAAACATTGACTATCCTTTACAGATTTCCAAGATTTAGATTTTCCTTTTCTTTTGTCTGATGGTTTTGGAAAATCTGATCTTTTCTTGTTTTTGAAGATTCTGTAAAATTTCTTAGCAAGTAAAGCCATATCATCTTCTATATCTTCAACATCAGAATTAACACAATTTTCTTTTGAAACAGATTTAGATGATTAAAGTGCAATTGACTTACCTTTAGGAGCTTTAAAATTTAATTCATATGTTTGGAGAGAGCCAACTAACTCCTCAACCTTCATATAATCAGTATCTCTTAAATCCTGAATGTCAATTACTTTAGAGTTGAATCTCTTAGGAAGAGCTCGTAGTATTTTTGCATAGATCTTGCTTTCTGGGATTCCATCTCCTAGACCCCACATGAAATTTACTGAAACGACTTAGCTATACATCTTAGAGGGGGGGGGGGGGGGGGGTGAATAGGACTATGCCAAATTATAATTATAATAATGGAATAAAATAAAGAGATAGCCAAATAAAATAAATCAATTCACAATGCTAAAATAAAATCAACCTTAATAAACAAGTATTGAGAGCTTGATACGAATTTAGTTTTAAGGACAACCTTACACCATAAAAACCAAGGGTTTATGGTAGGACAACCTTATTTCTAGAACATCCTTTGTATCAAAAACTCAATCTAAAGAGAAATAAATAAATAGTAAGGAATTGAGATAAATTGCAGGAATTTAAATCTAAATTATTACAACATTCTACACACTTGCTTGAAATGTAAATTTTACAACATTCACATCCACATATACATCTCACAAACTTGAATGATAAAAGATATAAAACTTAAGCAAGCATTCAAACCACAAGACAAAAATTATAGTGGTTTGCTTGTGTGTACACCAACTGTTTCACAACAGCCACACAGAATGCTACTCCACCCCTAATATCCTCACACAAGGGATATTAGCGTTCACTAACAAAATAGGTTTCACAGGTTCACCTAAAACCTTCACAATTGTGTCTTTTTAACTTGGGATTACACAATCCAAAAACCCACACTTTCTGAGTTTTCCGGCTCTCCTCAGATAAAAACACAATGAGATTTTTCTAGAAAATCTCAAACAAAAACTAAAAGAATAGAAATTTTACATAAATGTAAAATACCTGGAATTTTCCTTTCGTAGCGGCCCGGAAGAACCAATCGGAGTAGAAGTTCGAATCAACGTTTAATGTCCAATACTCACTTAAAATGGTTTTAAGTTCTAATTGATTTTAAATTAAATCAAATGGACTAGCTCTATTTGATTTTGATTCTAAGAAGAAGGAATTACATAATTTCCCCTTTTCAAATCAAATTGGAATGTAGATCAAAATCAAATAAAAATTAGCTAACGAAAGGAAATATTAATTATGCACAAAGTAGCTTAAAATGAAAACTAACTTATCTCAGAGTGGAGCCTTGAATTTCTTTTAATTGAGTTATGAAATTCTGAGATTCGTGCTCAATTTATAGAAGCAGAAATCACGTCTACGAGTGGTCTTAGGGAAACTTTGACTGGTCGTAGCTTCAACGGCATTTTAAATTTTTAAGCTCGATCTTTAAAAATCGTTCTACGACTGATCATGGGGAGTCTACGACTAGTTGTGGACCACCTATGACCTATCGTAGATGACCTAGGATTGGTCGTAGACTGCATGAGTAGGTCGCTGTAGTTTGAGTCGAGGACCCACAACTGGTCGAAGTTCGAGTCGTGAACACACCTACGACCAGTCGAAGGACCTCCAGGACTAGTCATGGGCTAAACAAAAAATTCTGAAAATCTTCAACAACTTAGGACTGGTCATGGAATTTCTTGGACTGGTCGAACCAGTGTTAGGACTACTCGAACAAGGTCTAAGACTAGTCTTAGAACAAACCAAATTCATATATAAACATACAGTTTGAATTATGTATCCGAAATGACCTATCCTAACGTCAATTTAAGGTCAATCATACCTGGGACATGAAGTATGGACATTGAAACTCCATTCTATCAAATGATTGTTGACCTTTGGACTTTACAAAGCTTGAGATCTCTACTTGATGTAGCTTGATCTTGAGATCTTCAAAAGCTTAACATTAAACTTCAACGTGAGTTGCTCTTGAGTCTTGAAATGTACTTGAGTCTTGTACTCTTTATTGATGTAGCTCTGAACATTGATGTTTACAGTACATGGCTTGACTTGGCTTGAAGTCGATCATTGTGCTTAACTTGAAGCACTTGTGAAGCAGTGTCTGGAATATATATAACAGCATACAAACATAAGACACAAATAGAGTTTTGGCACAATAAAATTTGACAACAAAAGGAGCATGAGACCATAGTACTTATAATCTCCCCCTTTATCAAATTTGTGACAAAACACTCTCAAAGAGAATAAGAGAAGCACAACATGTTCAACAAAGAATTATGCACCAGTTGTCATAAACTAGCACACACATTCATTTAGAGGCAAGTCTCCTCTATACTCCTCTATACTTAGTACTCCCCCTGAGTAGCACACATAAATATTCAAAATAAAAAATTGTTACTTAATCCATAACCAATTAGCTTTAAAAAGTCTTCTCCCCTTTTTTGTCACAGAATGACAAAGGAAGAACATAAGGATAATAATGATAATTAAGAGAACAAAGTAAGCAAGAGATGAAATAAAGTCCATACATCAAAATATCAAAAATCAGTCAGGTCCAAAGACAAATAAAAATAGTCATACAAACTGAGATACATCAAAATAGTATATGAGTTATTACAAACCAGCAAATAAAAACATTCAGTCAAATCCTGAAGAAGGAGCAGGAATAGATGGATCAATTTTGTGCAAACCCTTAGTAACGAGCTGCATATACTTGCGCATATAAGCAAATTGAGAAGTTTGGGTTACATGTATTTCAGCCACCTGTTCTTCAAGAGAACGCAATCTCTCATCAAAGCCAGACGGCATAAAGTCAGGATCATTTCCAGAATCAGATTCTATTTCATCAAATATATCATCCATATTAACATCATCTGGAGGAAGATTATCACCCTCTTCTTCATTAACACCTGCTGCTCCACCTTCTCCAACATGTACTTGGCCCTCAGCCAAACGCAACTTCATTTTGTTTAAGTTGGAGTTGTTGAAAATGAGGTGTTGGATAGGAGCCTCTCCAACATGCATAGCGACTAGCATGTGAGTAGCTAACACAGTCATTAAGTAAGCAAAGGGAAGATCACTATAACTTGGATGGATACAGAATTGAATGATGGAATGACATATCAAAGAGGGCAGACAAATATTTACACCAGTGATGATAGAATACAAGATACGAACCATGAATACAGTCAGTTCTGTTTTGTTACTAGAACGAGGATACAGATTAGAAGTAAAGATACGATGCAAAACTCTGTATCTGGGTAACAAATATTTGGTTGCGAGGGCATTCCCATTCTAAGTCCATTGAGCATCCATGTTACAAAGTGCTCTAGTATAAATATATTTTTTAGATTCAGAAACTTTCTCAGCTAGAGTGCTAGGTGGAATACCATCATCATTAACAGGTATATCCATAAGGCCTGAAATTAAATGACGATCAACAGGAAAAGGCCCTTCTCTAGTAGCAATAGCGAAAGTTAATTGTTCAATAAAAAATTCAGATATGCATGCAAACATGCTCTGCGTAATGGATTGGTATGCCGCCCCGCCCCAACGTAAGATGTTATCCCAACCTACAAATTGGAGAAGAGGAAGGAGACCGAAACGAGCGATGTGATTTAAATCAACGGCTTTTTCCACAATGACATTATGCAGACGCAAATCACGCACATAAGATGGATCATCTTCGGGAGACCGAAGATGGCGTCTTGTAATAGGAGTTGATCTGGATGACGAGAGACCTCTAGTATTTTTCTTTTTCCCTCTAGAGTCCATATTCTTGAATAAAAACAAGAAATCTCAAAGAAGTAGAGATGGGTTTTTCTAGATCAGCAAATGGAGAAGAAAACCCTAAAAAGCTCAAGGCAAACTTGAAATCAACTACTCCAATGAAGAAATTGAAGAAAATAAACAATGAATCTACAAGAAAGGCAACCAAAATGCTCTGACTTGGTTGAATCGAACACTCGGGTTTAACTAGTCATAGCTCGACTTGTTGGAGAGAAAAGTGAAAATGAGGAAGAAGAGAGATTTTCTCAAATTAAAGAGGTCAGCTTGCTCCACGACTGGTGTTGGGAAATAAACGACCAGTCGTACCACGACTGGTCGTGTATGACCACGACTGGTCGAGTATCGGCCAAAAATTGCATTTTTCAGTGAATTTAAAATTTTAACCACAAAAATACATAAACATATATACAATATATTACAATTATGCAAGAATATTCAATATAAATTGCACATACCAAGGTCAAACTTTAATTTATTGAACCTGCTTTTGTCAAGCGGTTTAGTGAAAATGTCAGCAAGTTGAGTCTCGGTTGGAATGTATTCTACAGATATTATTTTTTCTTCTACTAATTCATAAATGTAATGATACCTAATGTCAATATGCTTGGTACGTGAATGCTGGATTGGATTTTTAGAAATATTTATTGCACTGGAATTATCGTAATATAAAACCATTGAGTCCTGTGCAATTCCATAATCGCTTAACATACGTTTCATCCAAATAAGCTGAGTACATGCATTTCTTGTTGCGATGTATTCAGTCTCAGTAGTGGAAAGCGATATAGAACTTTGCTTCTTGCTAAACTAAGAAACCAAGCAATTTCCAATATAAAAATAACCACCACTGGTTGATTTTCTGTCATCTATATTACCAGCACAATCAGCATCTGAGTACCCAGCCAACTGAACACTAGTATCATATGGATACCAAAGACCTAAATTAGCAGAACTTGCGACGTATCGCATAATTCACTTAACAGCAGTTAAATGAGATTCTTTAGGATTAGACTGATATCTAGCGCAAATACCAACACTAAAGGCAATATCAGGTCTCCTAGCAGTTAAATAAAGTAAACTGCTAATCATGCTATGATACAATTTAGGATCTACATCTTTCCCTGTAGAGTCTTTTGAGAGTCTTAAAGTTGTACTCATGGGAGTATCAAAATTCTTACCATTCTCAAATCCGAACCTTTTAATCAAGTTCAAAGCATACTTGGTTTGAGAAATAAAAATTCCATCAGGTTGTTGTTTTACTTGCAACCCTAGAAAGTAATTTAATTCCCCAACCATGATCATCTCGAACTTAGATTTCATTAAATCTGTAAACTCAATAGTCATGTTAGTACAAGTTGATCCATAAATAATATCATCAACATAGATCTGAACGATTAAAATATCATTGTTATGTTTCTTAACAATAAGCGTCTTATCGACACTACCCATTTGAAAATTATGACTGAGTAAAAACTTAGTCAATTTCTCATACCATGCCCTGGGAGCTTGTTTTAGACCATAGAGAGCCTTTTTAAGACGGTATACATGATTAGTTAATTTAGGGTCTTCAAACCTTATAGGTTGTTCAACATATACCTCTTCATGTAAATCCTCATTCAAAAAGGCACTCTTACATCCATTTAATAAATCTTAAATTTTCTATAGCATGCAATGGATATAAAAAGTTTGATTGATTCAAGGTGAGCAACTGGGGCAAAGGTTTCATTGTAATCGATGCCTTCAATTTGAGTGTACCCTTGTACAACCAGTCTTACCTTGTTTCGAATTATATTTCCAAGTTCATCAGACTTATTTTTGAAAATCCACTTTATTCCGATAATGTGTTTATCTTTAGGTCTAGGAACGAGATACCAGACATCATTACAAACAAATTGATTAAGCTCTTCCTGCATTGCAACTATCCAGTTTTCGCCAGAAAGAGCTTCTTTTACGTTAGCTGGTTCAATTTGGGATGTAAAGCATACATAATTACATATGTCTTCTAATTGTCTACGAGTGCGCACACCAGTGAGAGAGTTTCCAAGAATCTAAGTAGTTGGATGATCTTTAACAGTCCATAATTCAGAATTAACTTGATTTGATGAATTATCTGGTTTGTTAATTAAAAGAACTTCATCATTATCTGGACTAGGGGCAGTTGTATTCAATTAATCATCAATGACAACATTAATGGACTCTTGAATCACACCGGTCCTGTTGTTCAATACACGATATGCATGATTGTTTAAAGAGTATCCTAAAAAGATCCCTTCATCACTCTTAGTGTCAAACTTTCTCAAATTTTCACGGTCACGTAAAATATAGCACTTGCTGCCAAAAACTCAAAAGTATTTGACAGTAGGCTTCTTATCAAACCAAAGTTCGTAAGCCATTTTATTATTAGATTTATAAGTATAAATCCAGTTAATAATATAACAGGCGGTATTCATTGCTTCAGCCCAAAGATTTCTAGGGAGTTTCATACTATTTAACATACGTTTCCCATTTCTTGAAGCACTCTATTTTTTTTCCACAATTCCATTTTGTTGTGGTGTTTTGGGCACAGAGAATTCATGCGATATTCCCTGATCGCTGCAGAATTTCTCAAAACTACTATTCTCGAATTCAGATCCATGATCACTACGGATCTTACTGACATGAGAACCTTTTTCAATTTAGATTTGTTTGATGATCTTTTTCACTTCATCAAGGGTTTCTGATTTGTCCCTTAAAAATGTTACTTAAATGAATCTGGTATAATCATCTACGATAACCAAGATGTATTTTTGGCCACCTCGACTCTCCGTTCTGGTTGGTCCTATAAGATGGAGCAGCTCGAGTGGTCTTGATGTGGCATTGAAGTTCACCTTTTTGTGAGAGCTCCTAGTTTGTTTACCATATTGGCATTCACTACATATTTTGCCTACTTTTTGTAACTTTAGTAGACCTCTAATTAGTTCTCCTTTGCTCAATCTATATAAAATCTGGTAGTGTACATGTCTAAGGCGTTTATGTCATAAATCTGTCTCCTCAATATGGACCCTGTAGCACGATTGATCAGATGAGCTACCATCGCTTACAATATAGCAGTTTTCAGAAGTTCTGTGACCAGTTAATATAACAGAACTCTTTTTGTTTATTATTTCATAACCTTGATTGGAAAATTTCACACTATGGTTGTTATCGCATATTTGAGATATGCTTAACAGGTTGTGTTTTAGCCCCTCAACATATAAAACATCTTTAAATAAAGGGAGGTTATAGAGTTAGACTGTACCTTTACCAATAATCTTACAATTGCTACCATCACCAAATGTGACTAACCCATCAGTCATATCTTTTAGATCGATGAATAAAGCCTTGTCGCCTATCATATGCCTAGAGCATCCACTATCTAGGTACCACTTTGAATGGCTTGTTGCTTTGAAAGCAGTGTGGGCAACCAAGCAGGCAACTTTAGGAACCCATTTCAGAACTGTTTTGGGTTTAGGAGTATAGTTGGTCTTCTTCTGTCTGTTGTTGTAAGAATGACCTACTGAGTTAGATTTGAAGAGCTCCTTGAGTAAATCAACTATCTTTTCAGCTAGTGGGTTTCGGTTCTGATTTTTAAAGTTGACATAGCTGCTATTAGGTTTTTGAAAAGTTTTTGTATTTTTAGAAAAACCTTGATAAGTACTTTTCCCTTTTGAGTTTGAGGTCTCTCCTTTCACAAACTTAGGAGGAGTATTCTTTTGTTTAGGAGGTATATTCTTATCATAGCCCAACCCGGATCGATCGCCACATTTTCTTGATCCGGATAATAGTTTTTCTAACTTTGGATCACCATAGGCATATCTTCATGTGTCCTTTAAACTCAGAAGAGAAGATACTTAATTTTTAAGTTTCTCATTTTCAGATTTCAAATTTTCAATCAAGGAGGTTTTGAATTCTAAATCGTATTTTAATTTTTTAAAACAATCTGTAATTTGGAATTTTTCTAAAACAAGTGATTCAAAACATTCTTTGAGTTTAAAAAACTTTTCTTTTTGAAGTTTAAGTTTAACAGCAATTTTACAACTTTCCTTGTATAGGGCATTATAAGCATCTTGAAGATCCTCTTCATTTTCACATTCACTGTTCAGTTTTTCCTCACTAGTTAAATTATCATGATCTGAAAAAGTGAAATTGGCTAGAGTCATAAGGGCTTTAACTTCATTGCCCGACCTAGTTTCAGAATCTTCTGATTCAGAAGAAGCTTCAGGATCAGACGATTCATCCTAAGTAGCCAACATACCCTTCCTTTTTGTTTGGTCCTTTTTAGGACATTTGTTTGCTAAGTGCCCGTACTCTTGGCAGTTGTAACATTGACTATCTTTCAAAGACTTAGATTTAGATTTAGATCTTTTCTTATCATTTGATTTTTTAAAATCTATCCTTTTCTTGATTTTGAAAATCTTGTAAAACTTTTTCGCTAAAAGAACCATATCGTCTTCAGAATTTTCTAAATCCGAGTTTTCTTAAGAAATACCTTTAGAAGATTTGAGACAATGGATTTACTTTTAGGAGCTTTAAAGTTTAACTCATAGGTTTGTAAAGAACCAACTAGTTCTTCTACCCTCATATTGTCCGTATCACGAAGTTCCTGGATCGCGGTTACTTTAGAGTTGAACCATTCAGGAAGAGAGCGTAGTATCTTTGCATACACTTTACTTTCTAGAATTTTATCGCCAAGACCCCACATTGAGTTTACAATGTCATTTAATCTTGTGTAAAAGTCCATAAACATTTCATTTTCCTTCATATGAATTTCTTCAAATTTAGTTGTGAGGAGTTGGACTTTAGATTTTTTTTTACAATTGTAGTACCCTCATATGTCATTTCTAATATATCCTAGGCTTGCTTTACAGTATCACAGGATATGATTTTTTTGAACTCATCCGGTGATAGTGCGCAAGTGATTGCATTTAGTGCTTTTGCATTGACACTACTCTTATTTTTCTGAAGGGTGGTCCAAGAGAAATAAAGAGTTACTCTCATTGATTTTGAACCATCAATTCCAGTCACTTCAGTGGTAGGAGAATTTCATTCAGTCACTGTGGCTTGCCACACACTCTCATCCATTGATTTGAGGAAGATCCTCATCTTGGCTTTCAATAGGCATAGTTGGAGCCATCAAAGGGTGAAGACCTAGTGACTGATAGGCTATCAAAATTTGACATCTTTTATATAGCTTATATCGTTAGCTTAGGAAATAAATCCAAATAAAAAGCAATAAGAGCGAGCTATTAAGCTCTGATACCACTTGAAATGGCCTAGCTATACGTCCTAGAGGAGGGGGGGGGGGGGGGGTGAATAGGACTATGCCAAATTATAATTATAACAGCGGAATAAAATAAAGAGATAGCCAAATAAAATAAATCAATTCACAATGTTGAAATAAAATCAACCTCAATAAACAAGTATTGAGAGGTTGGTACGAATTCAGTTCTAAGGACAACCTTACACCATAAAAACTAAGGGTTTATGGCAGGACAACCTTATTTCTAGAATGTCCTTTGTATTAAAAACTCAATCTAAAGAAAAATAAATAAATAGTAAGGAATTGAAATAAATTGCAGGAATTTAAATCTAAATTATTACAACATTCCACACACTTGCTTGAAATGTAAATTTTACAACATTCACATCCACACATACATCTCACAAACTTGAATGATAAAAGATATAAAACTTAAGCAAGCATTCAAACCACAAGCAAAGAATTATAGTGGTTCGCCTGTGTGTACACCAACTATTTCACAACAGCCACACAGAATGCTACTCCACTCCTAATATCCTCACACAGGGGATATTAGTGTTCACTAACAAAATAGGTTTCACAGGTTCACCTAAAACCTTCACAATTGTGTCTTTTTAACTTGGGCTTACACAATCCAAAAACCCACACTTTCTGAGTTTTCTAGCTCTCCTCAGATAACCACACAATGAGATTTTTCCGGTGAATCTCAAACAAAAACCAAAAGAATATAAATTTTACATAAATGTAAAATACCTGAATTTCTCCTTTCGTAGCAGCCTGGAAGAACCAATCGGAGTAGAAGTTCGAATCAACGTTCAATGTCCAATACTCAAAATGGTTCTGAGTTCTAATTAATTTTAAATTAAATCAAATGGGCTAGCTCTATTTGATTTTGATTCCAAGAAGAAGGAATTACAGAATTTCTCCTTTTTAAATCAGATTGGAATGTAGATCAAAATCAAATAAAAATAAGCTAAAAAAAAGAAATATTGATTATGCACAAAGTAGCTTAAAATGAATACTAACTTATCTCAGAGTGGAGCCTTGAATTTCTTTTAATTGAGTTATGAAATTCTGAGATTCGTGCTCAATTTATAGAAGCAGAAATCACGTCCACGACTGGTCTTAAGGAAACTTCGACTGGTCGTAGCTTCAACGGCATTTTAAAATTTTAAGCGCGATCTTTGAAAACCGTTCTACGACTGATCGTGGGGTGTCTACGACTTGTCGTGGACCACCTATGACCTATCGTAAATGACCCAGGATTGGTCGTAGACCGCATGAGTAGGTCACTGTAGTTTGAGTCGAGGACCCACGACTGGTTGAAGTTTGAGTTGTGAACACACCTACGACCGGTCGAAGGACCTCTAGGACTGGTCATGGGCTAACTAAAAAATTTTTAAAAATCTTCAACAACTTAGGACTAGTCGTAGAATTTCTTGAACTGGTCGAACCAGTGCTAGGACTAGTCGAACAAGGTCCAGGATTAGTCTTAGAACAGACCAAATTCATATATAAACATACAGTTTAAATTATCTATCCAAAATGACCTACCCTAAGGTCAATCTAAGGTCAATCATACTTGGGAAATGAAATATGGACATTGAAACTCCATTCTATCAAATGATTGTTGACCTTTGAACTTTACAAAGCTTGAGATCTCTACTTGATATAGCTTAATCTTGAGATCTTCGAAAGCTTGACATCAAACTTCAACTTGAGTTGCTCTTGAGTCTTGAAATGTACTTGAGTCTTGTATTCTTTATTGATGTAGCTCTAAACATTGATGTTTACAGTACATGGCTTGACTTGGCTTGAAATCGATCATTGTACTTAACTTGAAGCACTTGTGAAGCAGTGTCTGGAACATATATAACAACATACAAACACAAGACACAAATAGAGTTTTGGCACAACAAAATTTAACAACCAAAGGAGCATGAGACCATAGCACTTACATTTACCATATCATTTAGTTTCGTATAGAAGTCCATGAAAGTTTCATTTTTTTTTACCATACGAATTTCCTTAAATCTAGTAGTGAGGATTTGAACTTTTAATTTCTTGACTATAGAAGTTCCTTCATGTGCCATTTCAAGAATATCCCAAGCTTGTTTGGTTGTAACACATGAAATGATTCTCTTGAATTCATTAGGTGATAAAGCGCAAGTTATGGCATTTAAGGCCTTAGCATTAGCACTGCTTTCACTTTTCTGAGCTGCAGTCCATAAAAAGAATGCAGTTTCTCTCATAGATTTAGTTCCATCACTGCCTATTTCAGACATAGGAGGTTTCCATTTGGTTATAGTGGCTTGCCACACCCTTTCATCTAAAGATTTTAGAAAAATCCTTATCCTGGCTTTCGAGTATGCATAGTTAGAACCACCAAAAGGTGGTGGCCTGGTAATAGACTAACTATCGAAGTTTGACATAATGAAAGCTTTAGATCTTTTAACTTACGAAAATTAATCCTAATAAAAATGAGCAACTTAACTCTGATACCACTTGAAAAAGGCGACCTTAACAGTCCTAGAGAATAGGACTATGCCAAATAAAAATTAAAGTATTGAAATAATAAATAAATCAGAAAACTCAATCACACTAGTATTGAAAAATTAATTTAAACTAGTTTGTAGGACAAACTGTTTTGACAAGAAAACAAATGTGTTTGATTTGGGGGATTATTCAATGATAACAAAGAATTCAATGAGAGAACCATGATCATAAGATATCTATTCATTCTGGGTTCATTTACATCCTCGGATTCCCTTGATTCTGAAAATAAAATACAATCAATACATCACAATGAATGAAATAGAAGGCGGTCTGATGACGATTTCGGCAGCATTTCGACGCTTTTGATGTTCATCGTCAAGGCGTAAAGGTTATGCGGGCTTGAAACCCTTGATCTGGCCGTTGAGATCAATTCTGATCATCCTTCCGTTCATTCTTCCTTGATCTGACCGTTGAGATCAGTTCTGATCATCCTTCCGTTTGTTCATCCTTGATCTAACCGTTAGATTAGTTCTGATCATCCTTCCGTTCATTCTTCCTTGATCTGACCATTAAGATCAGTTCTGATCATACTTCCGTTCATTCTTCTTTGAAATGTGGAGCAATCATCCCTTGAAATGTGGAGCGATCATCCCTTGAAATGTGAAGCGAACACCCCTTGAAATGTGGAGCGGTGATCATCCCTTGAAATGTGGAGCGGCGATCATCCCTTAAAATGTGGAGCGATCATCATCCCTTAAAATGTAGAAGTGGCGCACACTACCTGGAGTTAGGACAAGCATCCATGGGAAGTGGCACACATCACCCACCTTCAGGACAAAGCACCATTTGAAGTGGCACACATCACCCAACTTCAGGATAAAGCACCATTTGAAGTAGCACACATCACCCAGTTTCAGGACAAAGCACCATTTGAAGTGGCACACATCACCTAGTGTCAGGACAAAGCACCATTTAAAGTGGCACACATCACCCAATTTTAGGACAAAGCACCATGAGAAGTGGCACACATCACCCAGCTTCAGGACAAAGCACCATGAGAAGTGGCACACATCACCTAGCTTCAGGACAAAGCACCATGAGAAGTGGTGCACCATGCCTGGAGTTAAGACGAGTGCCCACTCAAAGTGGCGCACAATGCTTCTCCCTTATAAAGTGGCGCACAATGCCATGTATATGGACAAAATCCCTAAGGGAGTGGGACACAAGGGTGGTATTTGGACATGGGAGAGAATGATGTGGTGCACAATGGATGGAGTTAAGACAACAGAGAGAAAGAAATGGCGTTGAGACAAAGTTCCTTTAGAAGAGCATTGTGTGCCAATCCTTTTGAAGGTGGTTGTGCGCTAGGACGAAGGAGAGAAGGCAGGGGTATTGTGCGCTAGGACAAAACCCCATTAAGAATGGCGTTGTGCGCAAAGACTATTGGAAGTGGTTGTGCACAATATGGGTTGTGCGGAACTTCATTTGGAAATGGGTGTGTGGAACGTCATGTTGTGCGTTAGGACAAGGGAGAGAATGATGTGGCGCACAATGAAGAACTTCAGGACAAGGAAGACAAGAATGTGGACGCACAATACTTTGTGTTAGGAAAAATGTCCATGGAGAGTGGCATTGGGACAAATCCCCATTGGAAATGGTGTTGTGCGCAAATCCCATGGAAATGGTTGTGCGCAAATCCCATGGAAGTGGTTGTGCGCAAATCCCATGGAAATGGTTGTGTGGAACATGGGTTGTGCACCGCACAAACCACCTAGCACACAAGGATGAGCATCTCCAACCTCTTCTCCTCAATTCTCTCCCCTCTTCTCTCCCACTTGTCTCTTTCTTGTCTCCTTCTTCTCTTGTCCAAATGAGGCATGGGAGGGAGTATTTATAGGCATTCCTCCCTTACACAGTGGTGTTCACCACCACTTCTTTACTCATACAAGTTCCATCTCTTTCCTTACATAGTGGTGTTCACCAACCTCTCCTTTAAATAGTGGTGTATATCTCTTCTCCATTAAAATGACACCCGTGCACCCTTTTTTTACCAAAATACCTTCTTCACCTCTTTTACCAAAATACCCCAACTCACTGATTTTTACCAAAATACCTCAACTCACTGATTTTTACCAAAATACCTTAACTCGCTAATTTTTACCAAAATACCCCTGGATGCTGATTTTTACCAAAATACCCAAAATACCCCCGGATGCTGATTTTTACCAAAATACAGAGTGAATGACCCTGGAAAAGATCTGCACCATGGAATTCTCTGACCAAATGCAATGGAATATTTTTTGTACCTCAACACAAACTACACCCAAAACAAAGTTTAGGTAAGACAACCTTATTTCACGAACGATCGCAATGATCAAGATCTCAAACCAAGCAAGAGAAAATAAAGCTATCTATTATAAACATTCACCACTTTTACATTGAATAAAATTACAACCATTCTCCACAAATGCAAAAAAGTAAACATTCACTACAACACCAAGAGTTGTATTGGTTCGGTGTGTACAACAATTATTTTCAAACAGCCACACCTACTCCACTCCCAATAATCATTATCCATGTAATATTGGCTTTCACAAAAAATAAGGTTTTCATAGGGTCACATTAAAACCTGATACAGTTGTGATTTTAAAGGGTTATCACAAACAAAAAACCCCTCACTGAGATTTTCTGACTATCTCAGAAAAATCAACAAATGAGATTTTTTGACTATCTCAATAAAACTAAAATACAAAAGATAGAATATACTTATATTCACCTTGAAGACGTATTTCTTGATGTAACCTCTAAAACCGCTTCTCTTGAAGTAGGTTGTTCAATGTCCAGTCACATAAACAAGGGTTCTAGATTCTATATTGAGTTTAAATCGATTCAAACCAAAAGTTACTTGTTTGAATTCTTCAAGATCTCAAAGAAGAGTATCTACTCTCTTTATAAAATAAGATTTATAAAATAAGATATCTAGGAGTTGAAATAAAAAGCTATTAAAAATATTAAAATACCATGCAATAGCTTGATAATAATGGGGACTTCTCTCTTGTTCACAACCCCAAGTGTAGGGTCGCGATGTAGTAATAATCTCAGTAAGACCAAGGTCGAATCCACATGGACTAATCTTGTGCATTTTTGAAATTAACTAGAAGTAGAACTAGAAAAAGTAAAACTACTTCTGAAGTGTTTGAGAGAGTAATTGTGAATACAGTAATTAAAACTAAGAATTTAAAGGTGGGAACTAGGGTGTCAAGGATCCACTTGTAATGATCAGGGAGCTCTCTTACTTGATTCAAGTAACACAATTAGAATTGGAGTCCTATCCTATCCAATTGGAAAATATATCAATAAAATAAAATATGAACTTTCATTGACCTAATTCTCAATAAAGGAGAAATATGATAATTGGCAGGGATTCCATCACCTAACCATACCCAGGAGACAATGGCAAACAACAGGATTTACCAATCCCATAATCTCAAAGCAGGAGAAATGTGAAGATTAGGAAGGATTCCATCACCCTACCATGCCTAAGGGACGATGGTCGACAACAGGACTTCCTAATTACAATCTCAAAGCATGGAAAGAAGATACTTAAAGCTATTGCAGATCTATTGTAATTTGAGTCACAACAAACCATTAAAAATTGAAAGTATTCCTTATAATCAAAGAGAGTTCAATATAAACATGAATCAAAGCAATAAAAACATCCCATCATGCTATGAGCTTCACCTCTTAGCCCTAGCTAAGAGGTTTAGCTAACCATAGACATGATTAGATCTAAAACCCTAGAAGAAAGTATGAAAATAACAAGCAAGAAGAAGAAAAACTCTTGGCGATAGCTTCTCCACCTTTTTGCTCCACTCCTTAAATCCTAGAAGATGCCTAAGAACATCCTAGGGAGTCCTATTTATAGCTGTGGAACTCCAACTTTCACACCTAGTTGGAAAACTCTAGAAACTACCTCAAAATTATTCAGTTTGTTAAAATAGACTTCACTGTACGTAGTTTTCCAAAATAGACTTCACACTATGCAATTTCACAAAATGACCCAGAGTTTCAGAATATGCTTTTTCAAGATGATTTTAGGATTCCTTTTCTTCACTTCAAATCTTTGGTTCTCTTCATTCCTCACTTGGTTTTCTTAGATCTTTGGCATGTAAATTCTTCAATCTTGGTCTCTTAAGATTCATCCCTTGCCTTGGTGATTCTTGAGCATCAAATTTATACTTTTAATATCCTTTTCAATCCAAGGTCTTAAATTCACCTTACAATAAAAACATGAGTAAAATAAAACATTAAGCATTATCATGTTCATATAACCAAGATATAAATAGAGAAAATATGCAATATTTGACCCTCAACATATCTCTCTTAATGAAGGCTTTTATCAGCTTGAATTGATAATTTCGGATTGAGAGAAGGCCTCTATATATAGGCTGAAAAGTTATTACTTCAACTCGTCTAAGACATCCATCAACTCGTCTAAGGTCTAACAAATTTTCAAATTTTGAGCACGATCAAATAAAACAGAACTTCAACTGGTCGAGGGTCTTATTTGACTGGTTAAGCATAGGCTTCGACTGGTCGAGGGTGCCAAAATTCAGTTGCTGGACTTCGAGTTGAGCACCCCTTGACTAGTCGAAGGCCCCTCTTCGATTGGTTGAGAAGTCTGCTCGACTGGTTGAAGAAGCAGCTGAAAAATCTGTTTTTCTAAGTTTAAACTTGGACTGGTCAAAGAATTCCTAGACTGGTCGAGCCATAGCTTAGACTAGTCGAACCTAAGCTTAGACTAGTCCAACCTTAGCCTTACAAAAGTATAAAAACCCATGTAAGATTGTATCATGAAAGAACCTAAGCTTAAGGTCTTTCTAGGGTCTGTTATACCTAAAAAGATTGAACATTGAAGTAGATGAGATGTTTAAACTTTATGGAACTTGTTCTTCTACTTGATTCTTCAATAAAGCTTATAGTTGAAGATGGATCTTGATCTTCTAGTTGAAGTGTAGTAGAACTTGAGCTTAGTAAAGCTTGAACTTTTCATCTTGATCTACTTCATGACTTGAACTTCAGTAAAGTCTTGAACTTAGTAGATTTTGAACTATCTTGACTTGAAGTAAGGTCTTGAACTTTCCATCTTGATTCATATTAGACGGACCACTTCATACACTGTTTCGTCTAAACGAAATTTGACAAACAAAGGTGTACTTTATACAATTTAACACTTACAAAATATTTTTTATATTCTTATGGAACTTCGGCCAGCCGAATCCAACTTGGGTTAGCCCGAGAGTGACTTAGGTCAAGTTTACAGTAATGAAAAATTTCTTATTTCCCAGATTCTTATGCCAGCTGAACCCTGTCTCCGGCCAGACGAAGTTTGGCTTGGGCCAGCTCAAGTTTGGATTAAATCAAATACTGCGAAATCTGATAGACGTTGGAACAGTATCGAGGAACTCCAGCTAGTCGAAGGGATTCTTAGGCTGACTGAAGATCCATACCTTTGGCTATAAATAGAGAAAATTTCTCACTATTTTAGAGCACGAAAAAAAAAGAGGAGAAATCCTATTCTTTTTCAAGTTATTTGCATTATCATTCCGTGAGTGCTTTTATGTTTAGCACACATGGATTGTCAAGAAAAGATCAAGCCAAAGTTCAAGACAAGTTTAATATTATTTTTGCTCTGGAAATTGGCTAGCCTAACTTCCTCGACTAACCTAACTTCAAGCTCGGGCAAAATAACAAATTTTGTTGAAGATTCGGCCAGCCTAAGTTTTGGTTCAACTAGCCTAAACTTGAAATTCGGCTAGGTCGAGTGAGTTTGAGTCAAATTCTAGCAATGCATTCTTTTGATTTTTACAGGAATTTGGCCAACCGAATTTGGTTTCAGGCTAGCCAAATTTTGAATAGATCTTATCCCGCGCAATTTGATAGCTGTGGGAATGAATTCGGTGGAATCCCGACAGCCGAAGCCAGTCTTAGGCTAGCTGACTTTACAACTTCTTTGGCTATAAATAGAGGCTTTCTCTCATTCTAAAGTACAACAAAAATTTACTCTAATCCTTCTGTAGGAAATAGAGAAGCTCAAGTCCTCCGCAAGCTAATTGTGTAGTATTTATAATTTACTTTTAGCTTATTCAATTCCCTTTCTCAAGATCGCTTTTAATCTTATTCTAAAAGAGTAATCTATATTCTTCTTTGAGATATAAGAGAATTGAATCAAGTATCACTTAAGTTTTTTATTTCTAAAATTTATAGAACCCTATACTCTTTCTATTTGATTGAACACTGTGTCATCTACGTTTAGGAAGGAAGTTCATCTGCTGCAAGCTTCTACCACGTCTTTGAATCTCCATTTGAAGATAAGTATTTTACTGTATTTCATTTTAAGTTTTTCTGAGATAGCCTGTGAAAATCTTAATGGGTTTTTATTTGTGATAGCCCATCAAAATCACAAAAAGGGTTTTTATTTGTGATAGCCCATCAAAATCACGAAATGGATTTTTATTGTGATAGCTCATGAAAATCACAAGGAACTATATTAGGTTGTTAAGGTGAACCTGTGAAAAACTTATCATAGTAAAAGCTAAAATTACGAGGGTAGTAATTTTGGGAGTGAAGTAGGTATGGTTGTTTTAGGCACTGAACCAGTATAACTCATTGTGTCGTATGGTGAATGTTGTAATCATTTTATATTCTCTTGCTAGTTTGAATTTAAAGACATTCATGAAATTAGGTTGTCTTGCATAATATTTTATGTGAAGGTTGTCATACAAATCATATATAATCAAGGTTTCAATACTTAAGCGATTAAGATTTTTGTATTCTTTATATATTCCACATTTATTTCAATTATTTGACATCATCCTATTCACCCCCCTTCTAGGACATCGCTAGCTCTCCTTTTCAAGTGGTATCAGGGCGGGTTGTTTTTATTTTATTTTTAGATTTACCTCCTTGAGCTAAATCCAGAGCTATAATATGTCAAAATTCGAAAGCTTATCCATTACCAGGTCACATCCCTTTGATGGCTCTAATTATTCATATTAGAAACTCAGGATGAGGATTTTTCTCAAATCCATTAATGAAAGTGTGTGGCAAGTTACTGTGACTAAATGGATCCATCTTATGATGGAAGTAGTAGCTGAAGATGGAACCACATTAATGAAAGAAACCGCATATAATTTTTGGACTACTGTTCAGAAAAGTGAAAGCAGTGCAAATGGAAAGGCCTTAAATGCAATAACTTGTGTTCTATCACCAGATTAATTTAAAAGAATCATTTCGTGTGATATAGCTAAACAAGCATGGGATATTCTTGAAATGACACATAAAAGAACTACCATAGTAAAATAAATAAATCTAAGATCCAAATCCTCATAACCAAATTTGAAGAAATTCGTATGGAAGAAAATGAGTCTTTTATGGACTTCTATGTAAAAAAACAATGACATAATAAATTCCATGTAAGGTCTTGGAGACAGTATCTCTGAAAACAAGGTTTGCGCAAAAATATTGCGATCACTTCTTGATAGGTTTAATTCAAAAGTTATGATATACAGGAATTGAGGGATACCGATACTATGAAAGTTGAGGAATTAATTGGTTCTCTTCAAACTTACGAGCTGAATTTCAAAGCTCCTAAAATAAAGTCCATTGCTTTTAAATCTTCTAAATCTAATTCAAAGGATTTTAATGTAAATTCTGATATTAAAGAGAATGAAGATGATATGGCTATGTTGATAAAGAAATTTTACAAAATTTTCAAAAATAAGAAAATAACAGATTTTCATAAACCATTTGATAAAAGAACATGTAATTCAAATTTTTAGAAATCTCAAACAAAAGACACTCATTGTTTCAACTATTCTGAATATGGGCATCTAACTTCTAAATGTCTTAAAAGGATAACTCTAGGGAAAAAAAAAAAAAAAGGCATGATAGCTACTTAGGATAAATCATCAGAATTTGAAACTAATTCAGAAATTGACCAATCAGACCAGGAAAATGCAAATGAATTGAAAGCCTTTATGACTATAGCCAGAATCACTTCTTCAGATGACTACGATATGTCTGATTATGAAACTCCAAGAAGTGACTTTGAAAATGAAGAGATCTATAAGATGCACATGATGCCCTATATAGAGAAAGTTACAAGATTGCGGCTAAATTGAAATTTTTTTTAAAAAAATTTATGCTAAACTACAATTAGAACTTGAAAAAGTTATTTTAGAAAAATCTCATTTTTTCGATTGTTTTGAAAAGACTAAGTTAGATTTGAGTTTAAAGATTTATAAATTGTAAAAACTTAAATATGAATATGAGAAATTAAAACTTGAAGTTTCCTCCCTTTAGAGTTCAAATGAAACTAAGAAATACACCATTGGTGACTAGAAACTTGAAAAACTGTTAACCTTATCTAGGCGATGTGGTGACAAGTCTAGACTAGGTTATATTAAAAATAACTCTTTGAAATATAAGGATTCTGCTCATACCATTTTAAAAGGAGAATCCTCGAATTCTAAAGCAAAGACCTTGAAAGAATCATACTATAAAAGGAATGATTATAAAATTTTCAAACCTTTTCAAGCATCTAATATAAAAAAGTGTCAACTACCATAAATATCTAAGGTTCCTCCTTTAGCTGATAAAATTGTGAACTTGCTTAAAGAGCTATTGAAATCCAACTCTAGTAAGACCGGAGTATATAGAAACAGGAGAAATCCTAACTCCCAAACACAATGTAAAGTAAGAGATTCTCCTAAACCTAGAACCGTAATGAAATGGGTTCCAAAGGTTAAGTGTCTTGTAATCCACACAACTTTCAAAGCAAGTAGCCATTTAAGATGGTACCTGGATAGTGGATGTTTGAGACACATGACATGTGATAAGGCTATACTTCAAACATCAACCAAAAAAATAGCAGCTCGGTTACATTCGGAGATAGAAGCAACTGCAAGATTATTGGCCAAGGAAATGTACAACTTTAGCATCCCAAATTCAAATAGCTAAATATACGTGCACCTAGATGTCTAATTATATCTAACTTATGAATAGTACATTAAAAAACCCAAGCCTAATGAGCCAATGATGATAATAGAAGTGGATCAAAATTTAGTTAGTGCATTGGAAAATCAGAATACACGGTAAAAGTGTAATGAGCCACGTAGACTCATCCATTATAAGGATACCAGAGTACATGAGATTTCCCATGAGTATAAAACGATCGGGATTATGGACTGATGGAACCATGGTTACGCAGAAGATGCGTGATTTGACTGAAATTCTAGGTCCTAGACAATCTATAATGATCTCAATGCCCTGACCAAGCTAGAGATCGAGATTTAACAGGATTACGAATTGATACCGGTAGATCCTCTATACTGCACAGGAGAAGGATCTGTGTGTTGGGTTCAAACTCACTACGATCATTTATTTATATCACCTAGAACACAGGAAATCCTTAGAGGCGTGTAATACAGCTTGGGTAATAAGAGCACTAAATTTTGGGGTCAAAATTAGATTTAAGGGGGGTAGATTGTAACACCTTGAACTTTTCGATACTCGAGCATCGAAAGTCCTCGAGCATTACCAAGAATTTAACATAAAATATACATGTGTACGATACTAACATAACGATCTTGACCTTACATGTAGTCTATAAGCCCATCTGACCATTAAGAAGGATCCCCATCCATAGACCAAGTCATCAGATCGCTGATCATGGAATTTGATATAGGTACCTTCCTTTGACTAAATCTGTGAATAACTCTTTATCTATAATGATTTTGATATAAGTTCTTTTGTAAGAATTACTTAGAAATATGCCTAAAACTATTTAGAACCCTTAGATTTCACAAATCTATTAGATCAGCGTTAATTACAAAAATGCCATTAACCTAGACCCTTGGTTTCCAAAACACCTAGTTTCCATGATCCGTTTCATGTAAAATTTTATATCAAGCCTATTTATCATAAATTAACCATACATTTCAGTTTTCAGCCATTGGATCCTCATAGAAGTGACCCAATTGGGAAATCAGCCCCTAACCGTTGATTATGATCCACTTGATCTTAGGATATGCTTCAAATTTGGGCTCAACCCTTAAATTAAATGGGGAACCAAATGGACGGTGAGGATCCGACATAAATCATAACGGTGGGCCCCACCCTGTGTAGCACGAGCATACAACCGGTGTGGAACCGCACCACACCGTAACACAGAATCGGTCAAGAATTCCTTGACCCGATCGAATTCAAAACCAAACGCCCGCGTTGGCAGCAGAAGCGGACGATCGTCCACTGGGACAATGGTGGGCCACCATCACAGCCATATGGGATGATCCGAGCTGTTCAGAGGGTCGGCATGGCGGATTCAACCAAAACCAAGCGAACTTCATGTACCCATGCAAGCACACATGGCCACCACAACAGAGACAAACCATCAGCGAATGGAAATCTGTAGCACCAAACCAAAATGGACGGCCCACCAGGTCACCGATCTGAAGGATCTGAACTGTTCATCAGTCTAAACCCTTGAATCCGACCAATAGCATGTGATCGGCCATATGAAATGATGGCACTGTGACCCATCCATCAATCCCACGTAACATCTGGACCGTTTAAGGTCACCCTTAAGGATTTTTGACCACATCCATGGAGGTTGTTTAGAGAAGATCCCGCCCAAGGAGCGCTAGCCGGAGTTTTGTCATGCCACCAACCCTTCACGCGGCGAATGAGGCTGTGTAAACTACACGCTGTGCGTAAGAGCTATGCACTGAACGTTCAAGAAACTCCACGACTATATAAGATTCTCCTATTCCACCGTTGTAGGAATATAGTGAAGAAGAGAGAGAGAGAGAGAGAGAGAGAGAGAGAGAGAGACCAGTTGAGTGTTACAAGGAACGACGCCATCCGCTGTAAGAATAGCCAACCAGCAAGACAACGCCGGACAGCGCCCGACTGCCAGGGAAGAAAGGAGAAAGAAAGGAAAAGAGATGAAGGAAAGAAAGGAGAAAAGAGAAAGGAAAGAAAGAAAGAAAGAAAAGGGAAAGGGAAGAAAGAAAGAGAAAGAGAAATGGTGTGATGAGTCGAATCACCGAGTCCTAGGACTATATCAGGGCCAGGTTTAGGTAAAGTATGCAATACCTAATGTCCTAATTCAAGTTTTTCTGAAATAGGAATTAGTCAAGCCCTATATCTAGGCCATAAACATAACCATAGATTTAATCCTTACCTTGTAAACCTTTAGATCTTATGATATAGGATAAGATTGAATGTGAAGGAGTATGCAGGAACACCTAGCCTCGGATGAGGACAATTCGACTTTAAAGGTGAGGGTTTTGTCCTTTAAGCTTACGTTAATTTAAGTTGATATATTTATCCTGCCCTTTTATGCCTTCATACTATTTTATCGTGACTTTTACGTACCTTTTGTCTTAGTTGAGTTGATGCTTTTTATCTTGCCATTACACTTGTCCTTTACATGCATTTTATCTGTCCTCAGATTTCCATTACTTTCCCTCTTGTTATCATCAATTATTGGCCATTTTGAGATTTTTACACAATATCCATTGTAAGAGGCTTTCCTGAGTTTATGTGAGGCTACGAATAAAAGCCTTTCTCTTACCTTTAATCATCATGAGTTGGCCTTAACCACTCTCCTCACGATCGAGTTGACCTTTGTCACTTGCCTCTTATTCGAGCTGGTTATTGTCACTCACCTCTTTTACCTTAAGGGCTCGGCAGGTGTCTTGATATTCTGAACCTTCTATAGATTAAGGAATTCTCTCTTGATGCAAGTACTATGTTGGGAATCTCTCCTCTAGCGATCAATTAAATATCATGGACGTAATGTGTTTTCGGTAGCGGCCCTGGGGCGACACCTAATTTCATATTTCTCGGGTTGATGGTGCCCTGGTTGGTGTACATGAGACGTTCTATATACGTAGTACATCAATTCCTTTTTATGGGGGGTTGGTTGTTGTAAATTGTCGCTCCAATCTCTGGGGGCATATTCGCCTAGTTCATGTGTTGTGGCCATCTTGGGATAACCTTGTAAAACCATGTTAAGCGTGGGACACACCGATGAATCTCCATAGTATGTGATGTGGGGCGAGTCGGATAGTTAAAATTGTATTTCACATTATGGTGATTGCTAAGTGTGATACACTGCATATACTTTGCTAGGCATGGACTCATATAAATTAATTGTGCATTGATACCTCTTGTAGTGTGGAGTACTTGACGTATCAGAACATTTACATCGTTTTTATAAATCTCTTAAATTACTATTAATCTTAAAGGATAACCATCACTATGAGTAGGGCGTTGACCCTCTCTCCCAACCGTACAGATTATGTAAGTGACGTACAGATTTGGAGACTCAGAGGACCATCTCCCTATAGAAAATTGTACTGAAAGAATACGAAGATATTTTATTTATTTAGCTTTATACTTCCGCTGCGAACTTGACCAATGTAATAAGCTCTCATTGAGAGGGCATTTGATTATTCTTTTTACTTTAATGAGATATAATCTATATAGTTGATTTTATTCTTGTGAATGTTACCTTCATGAATGTATCTGGATGTAATCCAAATGAAAAATAAATAGGGTGCAATTTTAAAGTATCCAGTTTATACATTATTAACAACCGGTTTTCTCGGGCATGAGTATAAACTCTGGCCATGAAATCTCGGATTGGTACAACAACTTCCCAAACTAGCCCTCTCTTTGAAAATATTTTATATGTTGAAGGGCTAAAACATAATCTTCTGAGCATATCTTAGATCTGTGATAATAAACACAATGTAAACACAATGTAAAATTTTCAGATCATGGATGTGAGATAATGAATGCGAAAGGGCATGCAATATTAAATAGTCGCAAAACTTTTGAAAATTGCTATATAATAGATGACTCTTGCTCAACAAATCATTCATGCTACACGGTCGAGATTGAACTACGGCATCAATGTCTTGGACATATAAACTATAGAGATCTATATGAATTGAGAAAAAAAAAAAAGATCACTTATGTGGCCTACCCAAATTGAAAAAGATAGAAAAAGTATGTGGTGCCTATCAGATACACAAGCAAGTTAGGAGTAGTCACAAAAAGTGAATTCCTTAACCATGGCAAGACCTCTTGAACTTCTCCATATGAATTTGGTCGGACCAACTAGAACAGAGAGTAGAGGCGGAAAGAAAGAATTTCTAGTTGTAGTTGATGACTACATTATTCTTAGGTAGCCTTTTTGAGAGAAAAGTTAGTTACTCTTAACGAAGTCAGAAAACTTATAAAACGCATCCAGACTAAAAAAGAGTTATCTATGGTCAGAATTAGAAGTGATCACAAAACTAAATTCAAAAATAGCAATTTTGAAAAATACTGCAATGATCATAAAATATTGTATGAATTTTATACTCTAAAAACACCTTAGCAAAATGGGGTTGCTGAAAGAAAAAACAAAATTTTGCAAGAAATGGTTAGTGTAATGCTAAGTAGCATGAATTTGCCTAAATATTTATGGGTTGAAGTTATTAGTATTACATGTTATATAATTAATCATGTTTACATAAGAAAAGCTAAAAGCAAAACAACTTAAAAACTATGGTTTAACAAAAAGCCTACTGTTAAATATTTTTAAACTTTTGGAAGCAAATATTTTATTTTACATGACCATGAAAATTTAAAAAAATTTGAAGCCAAAAGCAACGAGGGAATATTTCTTAGTTATGCTTTAAATAGTCGTGCATACCGAGCACCTAACAAAAGAACTGGGGTTATACAAGAATCGATAAATGTTGTGATAGATGATCGACTGATCCGACCCAGTCTTGATCAAGATGATGATGATATCAATTTGGTTAATCTACATGAATATTCACCTAAATTAGACAATACTAAGTTAAGGTTAATCAAGGACCATCTGACTAATCAAATACTTAGTAACCCTCACACTATTGTTCAGACAAGAAGACGGCTTGAAAATATATGTAATCATGTTTGCTTCATTTTCCAAATTGAACTGGGTAATGTAAATGAGACACTCGCTGATGAAAGTTGGATAAATGCCATGCAAGATGAATGAAATCAATATAGTAGAAATGATGTATGGTATTTGATTTCCAAACCTACCGACAAACATGTGATTGGAACCAAGTGGATTTTCAAAAATAAAACTGATGAAATGGTGATCATTATAAGAAATAAGGCATGAATGGTTGTACAAGGTTATACTCAGATTAAAGGTATAGAGTACGATGAAACCTTTGCACCAGTTGCGCATCTTAAATCAATCAGATTATTTATTTCCATTGTATGTCATAAAAAATTCAAAATATATCAAATGGATGTAAAACGTACTTTTCTAAACGATTATCTAAATGAGGAAGTTTACGTTGAACAACCAAAGGGTTTGGAAGATCCCAAATTTTCCGATCATGTTTACCGTCTTAAAAAGGCTCTTTATGGTTTAAAACAAGCTCCTAGAGCATGGTATGAAAATTGACTTAGTCATAATTTGTTATGGGTAGTGTTGACAAAACCCTATTTGTCAAGAAATATAATGATGATATCCTGATTGTTCAAATCTATGTTGACGATATTATCTATGGATCTACATGCACTAATTTATCTACTAAGTTTACAGATCTCATGAAAATCTAGTTTGAAATGATTATGGTCGGCAAACTAAATTATTTCTTTGGATTACAAGTCAAACAACTTAAAGATGACATATTCATCTCTCAGACCAAATATGCATTGAACCTTTTAAAAAAGTATGATCTTGAAAATGGTAAGAATTTTAATATTTCAATGAGTACGATTCTTAAACTCTCAAAAGTTGAATCAGGTAAAAGTGTAAACTCTCAACTATATTGTAGTATGATCGGTAGTCTTCTTTATTTGACTACGAGTAGACCTGATATTGCATTCAGTGTTGGCATTCGTGCTAGATATCAATCAGATCTTAAAGAATCTTACTTATTCACTGTTAAATGGATAATCAAATATGTCGCAAGTTCTATGAACTTAGGCTTATGGTATCCACTTGATACGTTTGTACAAATTACGGGTTATACTGATGCAGACTGGGTAAGTAATGTAAATGATAGAAAATCTACCAGTGGTGGATGTTTCTAATTTGGAAACTGCTTAGTATCATGGCTTAGCAAGAAACAAAATTCTATATTTCTTTCTACTACAGAGGCTGAATATATTGCTGCAGGGAATGCTTGCACTCAGCTAATGTGGATGAAAAGAATGCTAGCTGATTATAAAATTACACAAAATACAATGACATTATATTGTGATAATTCAAGTGCAATAAATATCTCTAAAAATCCAATTCAACATTCTCGTACAAAGCATATTGAAATAAAATATTAATATATTCAAGAATTAGTTGAAGATAAGACTATCATGCCGCAATACATTTAAACTGAAAAGCAGCTTGCAAATATACTGACTAAGCCGCTCAATAGTGTTAAAATTTTAAATCTAAAGCATGATATTGGACTGTGTATTGTTAAATGATTATTCTTTTCTTTTCATTTATTTTTTTGTTTATTTGTAATTAAGAAACGCATGAAAAGTGAAATGAAAAATAAATAAATATATATGTGTGTGTGTGTGTGTGTGTGTGTGTGTGTGTGTGTGTGTGTGTTGAAATAAATTATAAATCAGAATTTTTGGAGATTTTTCGGCTAGCCAAAGTTCGTGCCGATTGAAAAAAAAAAAAGAAGGAAAAAACCCCAATTTTTTTATTCTCTACTTCTTCTTTTTCGGCTAGTCGGTGCTCCATTCTACCAACCCATTAGCCCAACTATCTTGTAAGTGGTTTTATTTCAATTTCCTTCAAGATTTAGGTTGTCCATTCCTTGATTTGCAAATTCGTGTAGTTTTTCTTCATCTTAAAACCCTTTTTCTTGTTGGGTTTTACTCAAAATTTGATATACATTTTACCTTGCATTTTTCTTGTGCTATAAGATGGAACCAAGAGTTAAAAGAACTATGTGTAAGTCAAGAGCTGGTTCATCTTCCCGATCCATTCCTCTTGGTGTACGGTCATTGCGTTCATCAGAGGATGACACAGAAAATCTTCAGAATTTTCACACAAGAAATATTATTATTGAAAAATCTTTAAATCTAGACCATATTGCTCGTTTTAGTCTTGTAGAAATCCTTTCCAAGGTTGGATGGGAAAGAATTTTCTATTGGGGTGGGACGGCTTCCTGGTCCTTTGTGCTAGGCATGTTTGCCTCCATTTGTAATGTCTCTCTTGAAGATTTATCATTCTTAATTAAAGTTTTAGAAGATACAATTATTATTACGCTTTCCATTATCTCTGCTTTAATGGACATTGACATAACAGATGATGGGATACCAATCACTACACTTTCAGAGAAAATGACTAACTCTGAAAAACAATCGATTACAAGGGCGTTGTGTGGTTTTAATGTAGAATGGCGGTTTAGTAACGCCTTGCCCTCTAATAAGTTATTTACTAAATACTGCATCCTATATCGCATTTTTACATCTAATGTATATCCTAGAGCTGGGAATAAGACTGATCTTACTCCCTTTATGCTTCGTGTCTTCCATGACGTTGTCATGGGTATTCATATTTATTTGCCTTCTTTGATCTGTTACATCATCATTCAATTTTGTTTGCATCCTAAGCATGGGTCGATTCTGTTTGGACATCTTATTTCTAGTCTTATTTTTCATTACAATATCGAAGTCCCTACGTTTGAGGCACTAGAATTTGAACTCCCCTTTAATAACGTGAATTTGAATATGATGAACCTCACTCCCCTACCGGAACAAAGAGACGGACACCACCATGGAAGATATCTTCAATGAATTAGAAGATTCAGATGATCTAGCTGATTCTGATTATCATCCCTCTCAATTTAATGAGAGGTTATCTGCATTAGAGGAGAAAGTTGATGCACTGCATGTATCTCAGGCATCATTAGCCCAAACCCAAAAGTCTACTATGAAGTACATGAAAAAGTACTTCCATCGAATCAATTGGATTTTGGAGATTAATAATCCTTCGATGCCTGCACCATCTTCCTTAAGGTCAGATTGAGATAGATTTGCTTATTTTCTTTGCTTATTATGAATCTGTACTAAACTATATTTCATTGGTTTGATGGATATTTTCATGACTTGTTTGGATATTTCATACACTATCACATACAGTGTCTTTCATCTTAATGATTTATTCTAGCAGTTTAGATTTTGATGTTATCTCTGCTTGTTAATATTCATGACTATTGACATTCTTGTTATTTTCTCTAGTTTTGATATGCTTCATGATATATCCTATCATTTGTCCTTCTTTTGTCAACTTATGATAAAAAGGGGGAGAAATTGGTACTAATAATGTGTGAATGGAATAACTATGTTGAATTAAGAATAATGGAATGAATGGAATGAATGTGATGTGCTACATATTATATTTTGTGCATAGTATATGTTGTATTTCTCAGGGGGAGCAGCATCAGTTGTGCACAATTGGTTACGAGGATTATAAGGATGATCACTACAACCTACATATGACAACTTCAAGTTTATAAATCTTGTGAATAATTCTCGTGAATGAATGTGATCATAAATGTTAGTGGATGTATTGTGTATGTTGTGTATTTTATCACGAAATTGACAAAGGGGGAGATTGTAACTGCTTTTATGTTTAGCACACATAGATTATCAAATTTTGTAAGACAAAAGTGTTTTAAGGTCAGATCACAAGTATGGAATCATAACTACTCTACATGCCTGAAAATCAGCTCAAGATTGGCATAGCTTCTCAAGTAGTCAGTACCCGATTTCAAGACAAGATCAAGTGTAAGTTCAAGATAAGTTGTCTCAGGTGTTATAACCCTAGAAAGACCTTAAGTTTAGGTACTTTCAAAAAGTCATTAAACTTCGATTTTAATAGTGCTTTTGCTATGGAATTTGGTTAACCTAACTTCCTCGACTAACCTAACTTCAAGCTCTAGAAAAATAACAAATTTTATTAAAAATTCATCCAGCCTAAGTTTTGGTTCGGCTAGCCCAAGTGAGTTCGGGTTAAATTCCAGCAATGCAATCTCTTGATTTTTGCGGGAATTCGGCCAACCGAATTTGGCTTCGGACCAACCGAATTTTAGATAGATCTTGTCCCGCGTAATCCGATAGTCGTTGGAACGAATTTGATGGAATCCTGCCAGCCGAAGCTAGTCTTAGGCTAGTTGAATTTCTAACTTTTTTGGCTATAAATAGAGGCTTTCTCTCATTCTAAATTACAATAAAAATTCACTCTAATCCTTCTGTAAGAAAGAGAAAAGCTCAAGTCTTTTACAAGCTAATTATGTGGTATTTATAATTTAATTTTAGCTTATTCAATTCCCTTTCTCAAGATCATTTTTAATCTTATTTTAAAAGAGTAATATATACTCTTCTTTAAGATCTAAGAGAATTGAATCAAGTAGGATTTAGCTTTTTCATTTCTAAAATTTATAGAACCCTATAATCTTTCTATTTGATCGAACACTGCGTCATCTACATTTAAAAAAGAAGTTCATCTACTACAAGCTTCTACCACGTCTTCGAATCTCCATTTAAAGATAAGTATTTTACTATATTTCATTTTAGATTTTTCTAAGATAGCCTGTGAAAATCTTAGTAGGTTTTTAGTTGCAATAGCCCGTCAAAATCACGAAAGGGGTTTTTATTTGTGATGACCCTTCAAAATCATGAAATGGGTTTTTATTGTGATAGCTCGTGAAAATCATAGTGAACTGTATTAGGTTGTTAATGTAAACCTGTAAAAACCTTATTACAATGAAAGCCAAAATTACAAGGGTAGTAATTTTGGGAGTGAAGTAGATGTGGTTGTTCTAAGCACCGAACCACTATAACTCCTTGTGCCTTATGGTCAATGTTTTATTCTTTTAATGTTGGACATTATTTATTATTTCATTCCTGTGGTTGTTGTAATCATTTTATACCCTTGCTAGTTTGAAAGATTGGTTTTAAAGACATTCATGAAATAAGGTTGTCCTGCCTAATATTTTAGGTGAAGGTTGTCTTACGAATCATTTAGAATCAAGGTTTTAATATTCAGGTGATTGAGATTTTTATATTCTTTATATATTCTATATTTATTTCGATTATTTGGCATTGTCCTATTCACCCTCCCTTGGACATCACTAGCTCTCTTTTTCATATTCTTATATTATTTTTGTAGCTTATTCAATTATCTTATCAAGTAGTGATAAATTCAATTAGAAAGTGTTCTATACTTAACTCAAGATTAGAGAATTGAATCTGCAACTTTTAGAGTTTTATTCTTTAAAAAACCATATATCCATTGATCCTTCTTGGTTGTGCATACATTGATTCATGTTCATCTAAGAAAAAGTATCGCTACATCTGCTAAAGTTTCAACTTCAAAGACTTCATTGATATCTTTGCTTTAACATATGTCTTTAAGAAGACAAGTTTTTAATTTCAGTAAATTACTTTCAATTTGGGCTTGTTAAGATTGCCCAAAAATGTCATTAGGTTGAGGAGTGATAAGCCCATTAAAATTACTTGAGGTTTTGTTGTGATAAGCCTGTGAAAATTACAAAAATTGTAAAAGGTTATGAGGTTAGACCGTGAAAACCTTGAAAATAGTAGAAAACCAAAATTACGTGGAGTAGTAATTTTGGGAGTGGAGTAAGTGTGTGTTAAACATCGAACTACTATAACTCTGTGTATTGTCGTGATTGATAATCTTATTCTTGTTTTTATTATCTTGAAATATTGATATTAAGGACGTCGTGAAATAAGGTTGTCCTACTTAAGATTTTAGGTGAATGTTGTCCTACGACTCAATTGAAATCAAGATTTCAATATCTATTGTTGTTGTGAATTTATTTTTCACGATTGCTGATAGAAAATTGGTTAGTTCTATTCACCCCCCCTTCTAAGACATCTATAACTCAACTAACAATGATGTATTATAAAAGTATTGTTATGATGATTTCACAATATTTATTTAAATACATAATTTGATAGTCAAATATAGATATAATATGAGATAAGTAAAAGAATTTGTAATCATTAAAATTTTATAATATATTTCAATCTAAATCTCCCATCTAAACATGCACATTAGGCCCTATTTAGGTTTCAGTATTAGCTTATATTGTGTTGTAGATTAGCATCAGTTAAGCTGAATCCTGTGATTGGTTAGAAGCAGTAGGTGTATTTGCCTACATCAAAAAATGTGTGTTGCAACCACCATAATAAAGTAGAAAATCTCCCGAATCCATTTGGGATATAGAAGGGATTACGAATTGATAGTTTCAAGCTACAATGGTAAATGGTGTACATAACTATATTGCACTCTCTATAAATGTTATATAACAATCTCCCCAAATCATATCCAACTCAAAGCTTTGCGAGGAGGCCTTCCTTTCCAAATGCCATCGGACCATCTTCTTCGAGTGACCACGTCCATGTCCTCCCTCTCACACATTCTTCCTCTTCTAATCCAATTTTAACCATCACCTTCATAAGTACTCTTCTTCATTTTTTGTACATACACCATTCAAAGGCGAGCATTTAAGAACACCATGCCATCTTTTCAATCCAGGTATGAATTCCCCCCATTAACCCCCTCAATTTTTTATGTAGATCAACACCTTTAAATCTTTTAGCTACAACTATGTAACACATTGGCCCTCCAATACTTGGGTATCAAATGTCCTTGGGTGTTACTTGAAAAACCTTTTGATTTAGCATAATGTTCACACGCGCACGCACACGCATGAGCCCAAGATGTAGAAGAATTTAGCATGACCCTAAACCTAAGGGCCTGAACTCAAGCAAAGTTCACATGTAGCTCGCCATTAGTGTAGGACCAGTCGTGAGACTTGGATTCCCGAATCCCCAGTCCATTAGACTCGGGCGTCCGATTAGGAAGAACCTACCCTAAAAGCACATCAATTAAATAGGATGAAAACCTTAATTACATGCCTTAGGCATACTCGATCGAAACAAAAAAAGGAGATATACCTTCAGGGTATGTCGGTTTAGGTTAGTTCTTATTGGTCCAACTGACAATTGCTCATCGGTCCGATCGACATTCATTGTCAGTCTGACCGACGATGCGATTTCAAACACAAAAACATTAGCCCGATTCTCATTTCTTACCCACTTTTTAATCATTTTCCTCTAAATCTATTGATTCTCTCTAAAATCCACTAGAACATGTCCATTTCACGATATTAATTTATTCCGTTTCCCAATTTTCCCCTTCTCCTTCAACCTAGATCACCCAAACTCACCCTCGCTCCTTGACTCAACCAGAGCATCGCGTTAAGGCTTGACACGATGCCAACCCCTCATTGTTCATGCACACCAAGTCCCTTTTATGATGGGCCATGGTCAAACCAACGAGTCATCCCCTTCATATTCCTCCGATTCTCCATCAAGTGAAGAAATGAAAAACACTAAGGCATTGGTGGAAAGGTTCGTGTCCTATGCTGTAGTGTGCAAGCACAAAGTTTTCGTAGACTATTTTCGAGGGTTTGATGTGCACAAGCTCCTCTATCCAAGTGGGGTGGGACCCCATCTTATTGTTTAGAGGTCCCGTGTATGAGGGCCTAGTCCAGTCATCCTCCGCTAGGTGCTTGAAGCCGAGCATGAGCTCACCTAGCTTCAACGTCAGGTATGATGGTAAGCTTATGCATGTGGCTCCAACCATTATTAATTACATGATCAGGGTTTCGCTAACCGAAATCGACTTTCGCGAGTTTGATTCGGCTTCCCAGGTCCAAAGGTAGGTATGGACTTGTTTCTTATGCGACAATCACAACATCAAATGGTACTAGGGCAATGCCCTACAAGCGTCGGAGTTGAGTCCTGAGTACTGCATTCTCCACTTGATCTTCGTCACCAACGTTTACCCACGCTCGGGTAACTGCATGGACTGACCCCGTTCATGGTGGAGACACTATGTGTAAGACTCGTACCCTGATTAATCGATCGTATGCTTCAACTTCGGCACTGACATGTTCTAGGCGGACCAGATTGACGAGCTCTGATCTCGACCCTATTTTAATACCACAATGACCTGATACTTGTACCCTAATGACCGCATGGGCGTTGCGATTCCAATGCCACATGACACCCCTTGTTGCGGTACCTAATGTAAAAGATGCCTATGTGCGTGCAAATTAAGGAGGGTCGTGCTACATATGTGTGGTGTGGGGCCCACTTAGAGAATTTAACAAGGAATCTCTAAAAATAATATTCCTAATTCCCATTTTATGCCCACCACCTCACTCATACCAAAAGAGCTGGGCACAAACCAACCCGATCCGGCGGATCTGACCCGATATGAACCGATCCGAAGGTCTAGATCGGTGCAGTTCGAGTTGGATCAGTCAGATCCGACCGTTCATCAGATTGAGTTCGGATCGTGGTCAATCCAGACCGATCTGAACCGAATGGATCCGATTCGGACCGATCCGATCTGATTCGGAGTGATTCTTATGAATATTTATCACATATATTTATCTTACGAACAAGTTGGATGACAAATAATAAACATCACTGGGGCCTTATAAATTTTTCATTGGTGGAAATCAATACTTCTACTCTTTCCTGTGGTATGATCCACTTGAGCTTTGGATATGCATCAATTTTGGGTTTAACCACCAAAATGATCTGAAAAACGAATGGACGACGTGGATAAACCACACGCATTAACGATGGGCCCCAAGAGAGCTTACTCAGTTACAACCAAGTGCTTTTGTAGTCCGATGGTCCACCACCTTAGATTGCGACATGCAAGTATAGCCGTCTCGATTCACCAACTCTTCGAGTTAATCTGATCATCTGGTCGCCTAGAGGTGTATGTTGAATTGTGCCCAACGGTTAATTTCTCTTAACCATTCATTCTACTTCCGTAAACATGTGACCACCTAATGATCAGTTCTCCCTGATTTTTGAGCCACGGAATCTACTCAGTGGGGCTCACCTGATGTGCTGATCAGATCTGGTATGTATTCTTGTTTTACACTCTGAGGTGGAGCCCAGATAGGCTTCAACGGTAGGTGTATCAATACGATAAGAGCCCATTGAGCAATTTCATGCTGTGCACGTCAACACAGCAGCTTACAGGCTATAAGTTATAGCTGGTATAGATACGTGTCATGCAAAGACGAGCGGAGACGCGCCTCGAGCTCCTAGTTGTACGAACGGCTCAAATGAGATTAAAATTACATGGGCCCCACAATGATGTATTTATTATATCCATACTGTTTATCCATTTTTCGTGATCATTTTAGAGCATTTGAAAAAAATGAATCATATCTAAAGCTCAAATGGACCACACCGAAAATAGCAGTGAGGATAATAATTTTCACCGTTAAAAAATTCGTAGGGCCCACCATAACGTTTTTTTCCATCTAATATGTTAATAAGGTTAAAAATACATGGATGAAGAGGAAAAAAAAATTTCATATTAATCTGAAACTTTCGTGATCTCCAAAAGGGCTTCAATGGTAAAAGTTCAATCCCCCACTATTTTTTGCAGTGTGGTCCAACTGATCTTTAGATCTGTCTTATTTTTTCGCTCAAGCCTTAAGACGAACTCTCCAAATGGATGGACGGTTTGGATATAACACATACCTCATAGTTTGACCTATAGACCTAACCTGATCTGAACCGTACCCAACCCGATCGACTCAGTTTCCCTAACTGAGTCGGACTCGGTTTGGGTCAGGCCAATCGTGCATCGGATTGGTTTGAGTCAGATGTCCCAAACTCGGTCCTGGATTGGATCGAGTTCGGGTCAACCCATGTAGATTTCGGACCGAATTGAGTTGGACCCAATCCGATCCGACTCGGTCTGATGCCCAACCTACTCATACCCATCCCAACTACCATTAACCAAATGACCAAGAATACCCCTATGAAGGACACCTCCACCCCTAATATTCCTAAAATTCCCCTACCACCCATCCCCTCACGTCACACAAGTCAAAGCATCCCATGCTCTCTTTCCCTTCAAGTCAAGTCGCCCCATACATTTCCATACCCTCTTTTATACCACCTCATTCCTTTCTCTCTTTCCCTCTCCCCATCCTACCCTTATTCTTTTTCATATTCCCTCTCTATCCTAAAAGTTCTACCACAAAGCCCCAAACCTCTCTCATTTCCACCATTTTTCCTAGCAAGAGAGAGAAAAAAATATTATAGAAAAAGAAAGTGAGATTAGAGAGATTAGGGAAAGATAAAGAGAGACAGAGAGAAAAAGGTTGGAGAGAGAGATTTGAGTAAGAGGGAGAGATTAGAAAGATGGCTTGAGAGAAAAGAGAGAGATTGAGATGAAATTAGAGAGAGAGAGAGACATATCCTAGGGAGAAGTAAGAAAGCTTGGTGGACCGTTCGATCATTGATCTAGCCCAATCAAATCGTTCATCCGACATTGTGAGTGCAAGGGAGGATGAAGCATCCCATTTTGCTTGTTTTCCTTTCTTTTCTGGGCCCACAAGGGTGGGACCTACCTTTTTATGTGGTTGATGTGGTTAGATTCATATGCTAGACCCCATAGTGGCGAGGGCTCACCCAATGGTCAGATCCCATCTTCATTTCTTCTCTCCCTCTCATTCCCTTCTTTCCATTTTATGTTGGACTCTAGTAGGGCCCGTAAGTGGGCCATGCTATTGGACAGCGTGCCCCACACACTGTCACAGCATGGGACACCTTGTGTGGCCCACCGTGTTATTTTATTGCCATTCAACTTGTTTATAAGATCACTTGGATCTAGATGAAGGAAAAACACTATATTAGCTTGATCCAAAGGGCCCAACTCGAGATGGCCAAACTGATTGACAGATTAGAGTTTCCATGCGTGGACCCCACCTATCAAAAAACGAATATATATATATAGGGAAATGGTACTATGAGGTCGACCTCGTGGGAACTTCCCATGAGGTCGACCTCATGGGAACGAGCTGTGGGCTCAACCGTGATGTATGTCGAACATCTAATCCATCAACCAGATGCACCATTCCATGGTGGGCCATGATCTTAAAAATCAAGTCAATCCATGACTTGGGTGGGACACACCACCTACAATAGTTGAGAGGGATTATCCTCTCATTAAAACATTCATAATCATTTATTGGGCCCATTAAGATGTGGTTCACAAATCCAGCCCATCCATTGTGTGTGTCCCACTTGGATGAGGAGTTAGACCAAGTTTTAACCGCATCCAAAACTCAGGTGGGCCCCACTAAGTGTTTTTATATCTTTTAGGCATGGGTATGGCCCACCTGAGTTCTGTATATGGCTGATTTTTGGGATATCCCATAATTTAAAGGGGACCCATCAAATGCACGGTGTTAATGTTTGCCATACATCATGGTGGGGCCCACACAGCTCGACCTCATGGGAAGTTCCCATGAGGTCAGCCGCATAGAACCATTTCACTATATATAGAGTCATGCTCACCTGCGCACCTTTGCACACATGTCATGGGCATCTAATCCGAATAGTCTATGTGATACAGAATCCTATGAAACCCCATGGGACAAATTTTCACTCTGATCTAAAATTTTGGTGGGCCATAGTAAAGAGAAATGCAAATCAAGGTAGGAAACTATTTTCACTATTCATGGCCAACCAAAGTTTTGGATCAAGATAAAAATTGAGCTTGAGGGGTTTCATGAGGTGTTGCTTCACATGGACCGTTTAGATTTTGGGGTCACATCACGTATGATGAGTTCTTAAAAAAGTTCGCACATGTACCGTGCAAACTGGTGCTTAGCTGAGCATTTGGCATATATATATATATATATATATATATATATATATATATATATATATATATATGGGAAAAGGTTCTATGCGGTCGAGCTCATGGGAACTTCCCATAAGGTCGAGCTGTGTGGGCCCCACCGTGATGTATGTCAAACATCAACACCGTGCATTTGATGGGTCCCCTTTAAATTATTGGGTATCCCAAAACTCAGTCGTATACGGAACTAAGGTGGGCCATACCATATAAAATCATGTGAAGACATGCCTAGAACATATAAAGGCACTTGGTGGGGCCCACCTGAAATTTGGATGCGTTTGAAAATTGGTCTAACTCCTCATCCAAGTAGGACACACATAATGGATGGGTTGGATTTGTGAACCACATCTCAGTGGGCCCAATAAATGATTATGAATGTTTTAATGGAGGGAAACCCCTCTCCACTTTTGTATGTGGTGTGGTCCACACAAGTCACGGATTGACTTGATTTTTAAGCCCTAGGCCAACCATGGAATGGTGCATCTAACTAATGGGGTAGATGTTCGACACGCATCATGGTGGCCCCACACAACTCAACCTCATGGGAAGTTCCATGAGCTCGATCGCATAGAACTTTTTCCCACATATATATATATATATGTGTGTGTGTGTGTGTGTGGGAAAAGGTTCTATGTGGTCGAGCTCTGGGTCCCACCAAGATCTATGTCGAACATCAACATCTTGCATTTGATGGGTCCCCTTTAAATTATGAGACATCCCAAAAATCAGCCGTATACGGAACTCAGGTGGGCCATACCATCTAAAATTATGTAAAGGCATCCCTAAAACATATAAAAGCACTTGGAGGGGCCCACCTGAAATTTGGATGCGTCTAAACTTGGTCTGACCCCTCATCCAAGTGGGACACACATAATGGATGGGCTGGATTTGTGAACCACACTTCAGTGGGCCCAACAAATGATTATAAATATTTTATTGGGAGGGTAACCCCTCTCAACTTTTGTACGTGGTGTGGCCCACAAAAGTCATCAATTGACTTGATTTTTAAGCCCGAGGCCCACCATGGAATGGTACATCTGACTGATGGGGTAGATGTTCGACACGCATCACAGTGGGCCCACACAGCTGGACCTCCTGGGAAGTTCCCATGAGCTTGATCCTATAAAACCTTTTCCATATATATATATATATATATATACACACACACACACACACACACACACACACACACACACACACACACACATGAAATGGTACTATGAGGTCGACCTCATGGGAACTTCCCATGAGGTTGAGCTGTGTGGGCCCCACCGTGATGTGTGTCAAAAATCTACACCGTGCATTTGATGGGTCTCATTTAGGTTATGTGATATCTCAAAAATCAGCCATATACGGAACTTAGGTGGGCCATACCATCTAAAACCATGTGAAGGCATACCTAAAATATATAAAAGTACTTGGTGGGGCCCACCTGAGTTTTGGATGTGGCTGAAACTTGGTCTGAACCTCATCCAGGTGGGACACACACAATGGATGGTTTAGATTTGTGAAATACATCTCGGTGGGCCCAGTAAATGATTATGAATGTTTTAATGGCTCTCAATCGTTGTATGTGGTGTGGCCCACCCAATACATAGATTGGCTTGATTTTTAAGCCCGTGGGCTAGCATGGAATGGTGCATCTAATTGATGGTGTAGATGTTCGACACACTTCACACACACATCACGGTGGGGCCCACACAGCTTGACCTCATGGGAAGTTCCCATGAGGTCGAGCTGCGTGGGCCCCACCATGATGTGTGTTTAACATCTACCTATCAGTTAGACGCACCATTCCATGGTGGGCCTCGGGCTTAAAAATCAATCAATCAATGACTTTTGTGGGCCACACCACGTATAAAGGTTGAGAGGGGTTACCCTCCCATTAAAACATTTATAATCATTTATTGGGTCCACCGAGGTGTGGTTCACAAATCTAGACCATCCATTATCCACTTAGATGAGGGGTCAGACCAAGTTTCAGATGCATCCAAATTTTAGGTGGGGCCTACCAAGTGCTTTTATATGTTTTTGGCATGTCTTCACATGATTTTAGATGGTATGGTCCACCTGAGTTCCGTATGCGGATGATTTTTAGGATATCCCATAATTTAAAGGGGACCCATCAAATGTACGGTGTTGATGTTTGACACAAATCACAGTGGGGCCCACACAGCTCGACCTTATGGGAAGTTCCCATGAGCTCGACAGCATAGAACCATTTCCCATATATGTATGTATGTCACACACACACACACACACACACACACAGGGAAAAGGTTCTATGTGGTCGAGCTCATAGGAACTTCTAGAGGTGTACGCGAGTCGAGCAGAGCCGAGCTTTGCCCAGCTCGTGATCGACTCGACTCGGCCTTTGAGCTTGGAACAAAAGCTCGTGCTCGGCTCTGCCAGCAGCTCGGTCCAGTTCGAGCCAAGTTCAATCTGAGTTTTTAAGTCGAGTTCAACTGTACCAAAGACACCGTCTGACTATACCAGAGGTTCGTCCGGCCAGTAGTCACTGGTCAGATGGGTTCGTCCGACCAAACCAGAGGTTCGTCCAACTATACCAGAGCCACCCGGCCAGTGGTCGCTGGTCGGATGGGTTCCGCTACTCAGACGGACGCTACTTACCGAAAAAAATGGAGAGGGGGGAGGAGAGGACTCACTTTGGGAGAGGAGGTCATCTGGACAAACGCTGGAATGAGGGTATTCGTCGGGCGGTGGAGAACCGTGAGAGTATTGGGCGAACGGATGGCCGATTTGGGCGAAAGGGAGGGAGAAATGGGTTAAGGTGGGGCGATTTAGCCGTTGGACCCTAGGTTAGGGTTGGGAGAAATGGGTTAGGGTTGGGCGAATAAGGATTTTTTTTTTCTTTTTTTAAGCCCTATATATATGAGTACTTAAAACTTGATCCGAGTCGAGTCCGAGCCGAGTCGAGCTAGGTCTAGCTCGGACTCGACTCGAAATGTTTCGAGCTCCCAAAAAGTGGCTCGACTCAGTTTGAACATAGTTTCGATCTGAGTCGAGTCGAGCTTTTCCGTGTCTTTCCGAGCGACCTAACGAGCTAACTCGACTCGTGTATAGCTCTAGGAACTTCCCATGAGGTCGAGCTGTGTGGGCCCCTCCGTGATGCGTGTCGACCATCTACCCCAGTAGTTAGATGCACCATTTCATGGGTGGGCCTGGGCTTATAAATCAAGTCAATCCGTGACTTGTGTGGGCCACACCACGTACATAAGTTAAGTGGGGTTAGCCTCCATTAAAACATTCATAATCATTTGTTGGGCCCATTGAGATGTGGTTCACAAATCCAGCCCATCCATTATGTGTGTCCCACTTGGATGAGGGGTCAGACCAAGTTTCAGATGCATCCAAATTTCAAGTGGGCCCCACCAAGTGCTTTTATATGTTTTAGGCATGTCTTCCCATGATTTTAGATGGTATGGCCCCCCTAAGTTCCGTATACGGCTGATTTTTGGGATATCTCGTAATTTAAAGGGGACCCATTAAATGCACGGTGTTGATGGTCAACACACATCACGGTGGGGCCCACACAGCTCGACCTCATGGGAAGTTTCCATGAGCTCAACCGCATAAAACCTTTTCATATATATATATATAGGGAAAAGGTACTATACGCTCGACCGTATTATACCTTCCATAAGGTTGAGTGCTGGCAGCGCGTTATTCGTCAGATGGGAGATTGTATAGGGAAACTGAAGAAGTAACCTATTATTAAAATACCCCTCCACCTCTACCTCTCTCACGCTTATTTTCTGCAAAAGGCCTTATGCTAGAAACTTAGGTGGGGCCTACTGTGATTTTTTTTTTTGTGAAATCCACCCCATCCATCTATTTTTTTCATATCATTTTAGGACAAGAGGCCAAAAATGAGCCGGATCCAAGATTCAAATGGGCCGAAAATATGAGGATTGAACGTCCACAGTTGAAATATTCGTGGGGCAATAGAAGTTTTAAATTAGGATAATATTTGTGTTTTTAAGTTCATCAGTAGGAATATTGCTATGAACGGTATGGATGCAATTGAAACATCACTTTCGACCCAAAGAGGTTTCAACGGTAGGAATTTCCCTATCCACCTTTTCCTTTAGTGCGGTCCACTTGAGCCTTGGATCAGGCTCATTTTTGGCCATATGTCCTAAAATGATCTCAAAAAACTGATGGATGGGGTAGATTTCTCACAAACACTAAGGTTGGCCCTTACCAAATACTGTGCCACCTTTAGAATTTCTCAATGATAGAAGTTCAATTCAAGTTGTTTCCATCCACTTCATGTGTAGATTAGATACCGACAGGTTGAGTAGCTAGACTGGCTGTTGAAGTTATGTCACCAAGTCCCGTGGGCCCCACCATGATGTATGTTTTATATCCACACCTTCCATGCATGTTAGGGTAATATGCAAAGAATGAGTTAAATCTAAAGATCCAGTGGGCCCAACACAGAAAACAGTGAGGATAGTGACACCCACCATTAAAAACTTCTAAAGGCCACAAAAGTTTTAGATCAAGCTAATATTTGTATTTTCTCTTATTTCATGTCTTTTTAAACTTTTGAACAGGTTGGATTTCAAATAAACATTATAGTGGGCGTTGGGATAGTTTCAACGATGGGAATCACTCTCCCCACTGTTTTCTGTAGTGGGGTCCACTACAGATTTTTATCTGCCTCATTCTTTGATTCATGCCCTAACATAATATCTCAAAATGGATGGATGGTGTGGATACAACACACACATCATAGTGAGGCCCACAGAACTTGGTGACATAACTTCAGTAGCCAACTCACTACTCAACCTGTCAGTATCTAATCCGCGTACATCCACTTGAACGCGGATTGCGTCCTAACCCGCCCAGACAGATTAATGGCGCTGTGGGCCAACGTGATGTAAGTGTTTTATCCACGCCGTTCAACAATATTCTCAAATCATTTTAATATAGGAACCAAAAAATGAGGCAGGTCCAAGGCTTAAGTGGACCATAAAGTGAGGATTGAACGTCTACCATTAAAAACTTCTTGCGAGCTGGAGAAGTTTCGGATCAAGTTGATATTTGTGTTTTCACTTCACTCACATCTACATGACCTTATGAATATGTTGGATGGTAAAGAAACATAACGCTGGCACTTAGAAAGGTTTCAACGGTGAGTGTCATTATCAGTGCAGCCTCCTTTGTCATGGTCCACTAGAGTTGTGAACTTGCCTCATTTTTAGGATAATAACTTAAAAGGATTTGAGAAAATCTTTTAACAGCATGAATAAAACACTTACATCACGGTGGGCCCCACAAAGCCATGCCCAGATGGATTACTGTCTATGCAGGTAGGACACAATATGCATACTATTAAAAGTTATAATGGACTCGCTGGACGTGGATTCTATGGATAGGTCAAGTCACCAAGTTATCTTGGACCCACCATAAATGTATGTGTTATATCCATACTGTCCATTCAGTTGGAGATATCAATTTAAGGCATGAGACAAAGAATGAGATAAATCCAAAGCTAGAATGTACCCACCATAAAAAACAGTGGATAACGTGACACCCACCATTAAAAATTTCTAAGGGCTACAAAAGTTTTCAATCAAGATGAAATTTGTGTTTTCCCTTCTTTCATGTTTGTCTTAACTTATGAACAGGTTGGATCTCAGATAAACATCATAGTAGGCCTTAGGTTTCAACGGTGGGTGCAAGACTTTTGCAGAAAATACGCGAGAGATAAAAATTTTACCATCCGAAGAATAACGTGCCGCCAACACTCGACCTTATGGAAGGTACGATACAATCGTGCATATAGTACCTTTTCCCATATATATGTATATATATATATATATATATATATATATATATATATATATATATATATAAGAGGGAATCATTTATGTTGCCCAGCGTCCTGTTGACCCAGCCCCTTTGTGGGCGTGGGAGGTGGCCCACTCGTGGGACCCACCATAATGTATATTTCTTATCTATGCCGTTCATCCATTTATTCAGATTATTTTAGTCGATGGGACCAAAAATCAAGCCTATCTAGATCTCTGTGGACCACATCGAAAGGAAGAGTGGGCTGGAAACCCCCCTGCATCAGGGTCCATGTTGGGTGAGAATTGGGGTCTCACTCGTGGGACCCATCATGATGTACATGGTCTATTTAAACCGTTCATCCTTTTTTCCAGGCCACGTTAGGCCCAGGGCCGAACAACCTCAGGTGGGTCACACCATAGGGAAATGTGGGGTAAGGGGTGTTGCCCCCTTGTTTTGCAGCTGGGATCCCACTCGTGAGACCCACATTGATGGATGTGTTTCATCCATGCTGTCCTTCTATTTTCCCATATCATTTTAGGGCATTGGACCAAATATGACGTCGATCCACATCTCAGGTGGACCACACCGTAGGGAAAAAATGGGTTAGGAACCACCCCCCCCCCCCGGTTAGACGCTGCTTATTGCAGCGTGCAACATGAGGATGTTGATGAATATATCTAATCCGCACTATTTATCAGTTTTGCCAACTCATTCTAGGCCATGGGACCAAAAATGAAGCTGATCCATATCTCAAGTGGGCACACCACAAGAAATAGTAGGATAATGATGTCCACTGTTCGAACCTTCCTAAGACCACCATGGTGTTTATTTTTTTTCATCCAACTTGTGGCGGGGCCATGACCTGGATGAGGGAAAAAAATGCAAATACCAGCTTGGCTCAAAACCTGTGGGGTGGACCCCTCTGGATTTGGAATCCCCTGGTTGTGTTTGGCACCCTTTAATTTAGAGTCCCTGCAATCCAAAAACAGCTATGCATAATATATTCACAGGGGTTAAAGTTTAATTACTAAATCAACTTTAATATCTCCAACTAGTATATGTATATAAGGTTTGACCCAAAGGTTGTAATAAGCCCGTTGAAATATATACTTTGCATGGAAATGATGAAATCCCAAGACTTAAATGGGCCACAAGTAGAGGATCACATCCTATAGACTAACTAACGGTTTGTAACCATTGGTTTACATCCGCAATGATTAGATGGTGCAGATCATCCTATTAAAGTAATTATGTGATACAGTTGATAATTCGATTGTGTTGGGATATCATTAGTAGGTCATGTGCCCAATAGATTGGTAGCCTAGTGACACACATGTTACACATGTGGGTGTCCATTTAGGTCATTCCAAGTGGGTTATGCCTTGGTGTATATATTTTTATCCATACCTTACATCTAGTTGCCAGACCCTTTTAATACACAGGCTACAAGAGGAACTGATGTTAGTCTAATGTGGGTTACGCCACATAGACCTCTACATTTCTAGTGGGGCCTGATGTACCCTAACGACATCAGAATTGTGGCCACCACAATTATATCATGACTAGTAGGATTGGAAACAGAAAATATGTTCTAGCACTTAGGCACTCTAGATGTCCTTGTGTGAAAGTGCCTAAACCTTACGGTACTAGTAGCATGCTCCAATATTGAGATCGAGTGGATAACATGAGCACCCAAGTGCCAAATATTAGTAGGCCACGTCTCTCACTGTGTCGAGGTCGATTGGAAAGGGGAGTGACCTTATCCTCCTGGGTGTAGGGGTCTATAACCTAGGTTGAGTCTGACCAGGTCATGAAATGTGTCCACTATCGATGAGCCGAGCAAGCATTGGTGACAAGGTAGATAATGAGGTCTTTTCCACTTACTTGATCATGCATGCAATGAGCGACAACTAGTGTTGGAGTCTACTAGACCCCTATGATGTTTATAATTATGAACTGTTATGATACGTGGACTGGTTAATGATTGATATGTTTGTGTTGCATCTCTAGCATATGACACTAGGCCACGTAGGCCTTGCAGTGCATAGCCTTGGTATAGCTAAAACATTCATGGACTTGGCAGTTTGGCCCTCCATCATTTTCCTCTCTCTGATATATGTATTATTGTCATATGCATTGTGCACGTACACACGCACTTTACTGAGCTTCGTTGGAGACATATGCGTGTTTGTTTATACTACAGGTGATGATAGGGTGTATTAGCAGCATTGAGCTCGGAGCATGAGCCTGGTCTTTTGAATTTTTTGTTATATTTTGTATTTTCCTTTTTAGTACTGTATCAAAGATGATATTTAATGATATTTTTATGACTTTGGTACACTTATGGTTATGCTAATTTACAAAAAAAAAAAAAAAAACCATGAAAATCCTCCTTATGAGATCCCAGGATCGGAACTTGGCGTTGGGAGCTAGCACCGAGAAGGGGGTACTATGGAGGCTGTCGGCACCGAATTCAGCGGCCAAAAATTTAGTGAGCCTGGTTCCTAAGTTTGGGGTGTGACAATATGAGGTTGGATGCCATTGACAACTCTGCCTCCTCACGCTGATTGTGTGCCAGATTGTGTTGGTGCTATCATAAAGTTATTCATATGCCCTGCCCTTTGGCCACCTCATTTGCATGTTGGCGCTTCGACATGGTTTTCCAAAGCCTTCCGCATGCCTGGTTCGAATAAAGTTGATTACTGAGAGCAGCATCTGAAAGATTAATCTACCCTGGTAGTAAGTGCCCGCACCGCCGCAGGAGGCTGCCCCACCATCTTCAGAGGGCGGATCATCTTCCTCTTCCTCTTCCTCGTCTGATCATGCTCCATTTGCTGGCTAATCACAATGGGGCACCCAGGTCCGACTGGTCTCGATTGAGGAGAGGTAGGCCCATATAGAGGAGGGGCAGGCACACATAGAGCGATCACAATAAAAGATTACTCCTTCCTGTAGAGCCTGGCATCTTGTTTTTGTCAGCAGGGGTATGATGTTCCTTTTTCGACCATCTCCAGTTAGACGGCTGGTTGTTGCTAGTACGTATGATCATTGGTCTTTAGCTTCTGTTTATGTTGCTTTGGTTGTAGCCATCATGTATTCATGAACATGTTTAAGTGATTGTTCAAATTCGTTAGATTTTTAATTGTTATTGTATGGCTGGTATAGACTTCTGCACTATAACTTTGACATCTCAAATGTTTCAAGTATTTTCATTGCATCTACTTCCTTCATCCTCATATGCTTAATAGATATCGTGTTGCTTGTTCTTGCTTTCATAGACATAGTCCAACTAGGGAGTCACATTCCTTATGCATATGCTTAGGTATGATGCTTGTTAGCTTGATGTCCTTGCATGTAGGGTTATGCCATCCCCTAATAAGTGGGAAGGAGATGTGTGTGGAATCCTTAGGAGATAATTATTCTAAGGGGGGTAAATTATGTCGAACCAAGTCTACTTAGGGCCCGCCAGCCTAAGCCGATTAGTATATACATGTCCATATTATGAACTTAGTGTGTTAAGTTAATTGATGCATAAATTAGGTCAATGAAAGTTAGTTTAAGTTGTACATAGGGATTAGATAACCGAATATAAGTTAGAGCATGTTAACTACCTAACGATGTGAATGGCTTAAATTGTCGTGAAGGCTAGCCCTCCGAACCATCGATCTGAATTATTGAGCAGAACCCAAGTCCACATCATGACCTCATTTAGCAACCCGCCAAGAAAGATTGGAATGGAGCTTGAAACATAGACCTAGCTATACAAGTGCTTGGATCGCAAAGTGCGAGGCTGATAGGAGCACTCGACAATTTTAGGGATGAAATTATTCTAAAGGGGGTAGGTTGTAACCACTCAACCCTCTAATACTCAGGTATCGGATGTCCTTGAGTGTTACTTGAAAAACCTTTTGATTTAGCATAGTGTCAACACGTGCATGCACACGCGAGCCCGATATGTAGAAGAATTCAGCATGACCCTAAACATAGGGGCCCGAACTCAAGCAGAGTTCATATATACCTCACTGATGGTGCAAGACCAGTCCTGTGACCCAGATTCTCGGATCCCTAGTCGATTAAACTTAGGCGTCATATTAGGAAGAACCTACCCTAGAAGCACATCAAATGGAATATTCAAATTGAGAATTGATCAATGCGATACATTCGATCAGCCTCTAGTGCCTGGACAATCGAACCTCCACTCGATCTCGCCAAAGATTGGAACTTCCAAGCTTGGGATCGGTGATGAACCGCCTCACCCAACCCTTAGAACCACGATGATGTGACCTGAGCCGATATAGAATGATTTGGGTCGTGTCAGCTCAACCAACCAATTCAGCGTAAAAACATGATAGACTTGACATTTATTGGTCCAACTGACTGATTATCGATTCCTTTCAATCCGATCGACGGCTCGAACTTAGTTGCGATCTCTTTAGTGAGATTTAGGGAAATTGAGTGAGGGGTATAAATACACATTTCATTTTCTTTTCCCTTGTTTCGTTCTAACCCTAAAGAGAGGAAGAGAGAGGATGGGAGAGCCGGAGTGGATTCTCGCCACCCCAAACCATGTAAGCCATCTTGGATCATCTCCAATCAGCTCGTGTTCATTCTAGCTAGATCTGAGAGCTCTTCTCATCGTGTAGCGCTGCCCGACTTTGAGTGGAAGTCGTGCGTGAGACGTAGCATCACTAGAGCCTTGGATTCATGCCAGATTTCACCACCCTAGTCCATAGTTAAACCTCGAGGTGAGAAAACCCTGTTTTAATCCTTGATTTAAACCTTAATTTAGGAAAATTAGTGTAGTTACCCCTAATCGAAGTTGTATATGGGGTTTTTCCTAAATTTCAGCCCTAAGGGTCGTTACCGACAAGCCACGCTCGAATCGAAAGTGGTGGAGTCGAGGAACTGAACCCTAACCCTTAGGTGATGATATGCCCTTCAAGCTTTCCTTCAACATTTTTAATGCATCGATAGTCTCAACCATTTAATGAACAAGTTAAATCACCTTAAATTACATGATAATCCTTGTAATTTGCTAGGATCTGTAATATGTTTAGAATCCTGTATAGGTTGATTCACATACACGCACTCTGTAACCTGCTCAGATATGCTTTGAATAGGTCCCTTGCCTCGTATAGTTTACATGAACATGTAATTTCAACATGCTTAGTGTAGTCTACAAGTGTTGCTTGCTAAATGTGAGATTTCATGGAATGTGGTTTTATGATTAGAACACGTATATGAGAATATACCTTAAACCATTGGCAGCCTTAAGATGGACTAAATGGAATTGGGTTGTAGGCTTTCCACCCTTATGAGTTTTCATGCCCATGTTGGCTTGGTTTAGGTGGAATCCCATTTGTGCATTGTTGGTTTTTGTTGGGAGGAACCCATTGTAAATTTATATATAGTTAGGGTGGTAAGGCCTTGTTGGGTTAAGGTTGGCCAATAGGTTTAAAGGCTTATTAAATGGCCATTTGCGAATCGAATTAATAAAGGTTAGATTAATCATGCATTCATGGCATGTGGGCATTATCGGTTGTTGAGTTGTACATGAGTCGAGTTAGCTTGGTCAGCTCGCTCGACTTGATTTGTAAAAGCTCGATTGCCTTGGCTCAAAGTGGATTTAGATCGAATAGAGCTGATTTTTGGAGCTCGAAAAAATTTCTAGCCGAGTCCCGAGCTCAACTCAACTCGGCTTGAACCCCGACTTGAATCGATTCAGATCAAATCAGCTTGGACAACAAGGATAGAATAAATGACTTGTCACATAAATGGACAACAAGGATAGAATAAATACATAAAGGTAGGGACCTCATATTGGGCCCAACATCTTGGGAAAACACGCTAAACAACCTTGTTGTCTAGTAGTGTAGTCCACAAAAGAGTTGGATATGCTTCATTTTTTATGGCCCATTTTTATGGCCAGATTGGGTGGGCCACTAGGATATGTCATATATTGTAACACCCCGGCCCTCTAATACTTAGGTATTGGATTCTCTCGAGCATTATTGGTAAAACTTTGATTAAAAATAGGTAATCGCAAGTGGTTACAGACGTGGATACCTGAAAACTTAAGAGTCATTAGCTGAAATCTAAATGTAGAAACCCATAATTTATTGAACTTCGTACCCTAATAGATTAAACTAAAATGTAACGCTAGTGGGTCCAAGTTATCGGATTCTCGATCCATTGAACTTTATTGTGTGATTAGATAGAATCCGTGCTTAGGTGTAATAATAATAAAATGCCCAATTTGAATGAATAAGCCAATAAAAAGTATATGTTAGAACCTTAGGGCCCTAGCACGGTGAAGTCCCCATTTACAATGAGAAAATGCTCTATTAGTTTGACAGATAGTCTCGTCAATCTAATTGACCTTTGTAGCCTGAAAACCTGAGAAAACCATGTTCTATTGGTTTGACCAACAGAACTGGTAGTTCGCATTGGTTCGACCGATAGCCCCTACCGGTCCAACCGACAGTCTCTGAATTTCAATACACTTGCAGACCACCAAACTTCTATCTGAGGCTATAAAAGCCCCTTTTGCCCTTTTTTTGCTTCATTTTGGTTTTGAGAGAAGGAAATTGAGAGAGAGGAGTGGATCGCCAAGCATGTGCACTACATGCCGTATTTAGTGCATGCATGTTGGGTTTTTTAAGTTGGATTCGTTTGTAGCAGTTGCCCAGCTGTGTGCCGAATCTTCGTGGCGGTGTGGTGGAGTTGGATTGTCCATGTGGGCTCGCGAGAGTCAAGTGAAGGGTATAACATTGTGAGAGTCTTGGCTTGCACGGAGCCTCAAATCGCTCTAGCTGAGCCTTTTTCCCCCAACTTTCCATCAATTGAGGTTAAATTAGGGAATTGCCTAGGGCTAATTGGGCTAAATTGGATTTGTTTTAGGTAATTAGGGATTTCACCTAAACCCTATGCTTAGGATGCACTCGAACCAAGAAACCCTAATTTGAAAGGTGAAGATTTACCCTTCAAGCTTTTCCCGACCTTTTAGTTAGGGGTTTACTTTCATTATGCTTCTTGTTGTGTAGTAGAAATTGCATATAGCCCTAATATCATGCTTGCGTGGTTAATTTTGTATGATTTCCTTGAATGATGAATCATATCTTGTTTTCTTCCATATAACATGCCCTAGGATAATATGCGTAGAATCATGAATTATTTGTGTTGCTTTTCTTGCCACTTTTATGAATTACTTGTGTGGTTTTAACTGCCACTTTCATGATTAAATTGTTGTGGCTCTAGATTGTCATTTCTATGAATTAACAGAAACGAAACTAGATTATTGGCCTAATTTGTTTAATGAAATCCATCTTTATTATATTTATGTCATTCGATGTTTTCGGACTTCTCGCGTAGTGCTTACTATTTCATTTGTTATTTGCAACACTTCGCTTCTCATATACACCTGCTTCTCTAGGCAACATCTAAGTGTATGCTCTGCGCCTGGTCATATTTCTTGGATCTTGGCATACTAGAAACTTAGAATTGCCTAGTCTTTGATTTATTTTTTCATTTTCAATAATCCACTTCTTGGTATTTAGTTAATGTGAGCAAGCCGCTGCCACAACTAAAACCAAGTAGAGCTTTCTAGTCGGATCTGGATCTTGCACGTAACTGACTAGGTAATAACACCACCCTAAAACTCTAAATCTCCTAAAATCGCATGTATCTCACAAAGTAGAGACTACATGTTTGTGTGGCCAAAGGAGGTTGCCTAACCTCTTCCTTCTCCACCACTAAGGTCCCCTAAAACCTCTAGTTGTAGATAAGTTGGAGTCATTTCATTGTCAACCCTTGAATTACCAGAGCTTACAAATAACCATGCTACAAAAACCTTATCCATGACCGACATGGCCCAAGACCTCAAGAAGTTGGAAGACATCGTGACACGACTCCTTCCGGGTGGGATCGCCCCTCCTGCCTAAAACGATCAGGCTCCATCACCTAGCGTTCAGGGCCATTACAACCTTCTAGCATCCCTAGACTTTTAGCCTCCCCCTAACTTCGACTCCAGTCTTTAATTTCCCTCTGATGTCTACATAAGACACCCAACATCCTCCCCATAACAAGAGCCTTTTTCAAGATTAGTTTCAACAATCGAGAATCCCTTTCAATAACTTCCCCTGAATGGGTCACCACAATATTTAACCTCTTATAGCTGGGAGTCCCAGTCAATTTCCAACACATGCTGCCCCTAATGGAAGCCAAGGACATGTTCTAACAGATAACCCTCGGCAGGAGCCAGTTTCGACTCTAGCCTCTTCTCCCTGATGGGAACTCCAATCAATTCCAATATTTTCCCACAGTCAGGATTCCTAATCAGCTCCAATAACCTCCCCCTAATGGGAGACATAGAGGTGTCGATGAAATTTACCACTATAAAGAAAAAATAGTCCAAACTACACTACAAAGAGCAAAATCCCTTTAACTTAATTATTCCAAAATTGAGTAGCTCTAGGATCATTTCCAGGAGTAGCTCTAAGCTATGCAAAATAAGCTACAAAGAAAGTAGGATATGGATATCACATCCACCAAATTCAGGGACCCATATCCCTTTCTCGATACCCAATACCTCAAAATTTTGAGGTGCCTAAGTTCAAAAGATACGATGACAATGGGTGTCCCACAACACACCTCAATGCTTTTGTGAGGAACTGAATGTCGTGACAAGGAATGATGGAGCCCTATACCGCCTATTTAAAAAATCACTAAAGGGTGATGCACTTGACTAGTATATTTCACTTGACCGTCGTTGAATTAGGACCTGGCAACAACTTTCCTAGGCCTTTATGATCGATTTGTATACAATCTGAATATGGCACATAAAAAGGTAGATCTAGCTACCTTATGATAAAGAGTGATGAGTCATTGTTAGCTTATCTTGAATATTGGCAAGCCATGGCCACCATAATGAGAACCTCAATTGATGACAAGGAACAAATTTCCATGGTCTTCCACTTGGCAAACTTGAGTATCTCCAGGTGTCTCTTCACATTCATATAAGAATTTCACTCAACTCCTTCATGCTAGGTAACAAGTTGAAGTTGGAATAAGGGTTATGACAATCTCCCATAAACCTCATTAGGCCACCCTGATAAAGTGAAACCAAGTTGTGAGAAAACCATTACATGTAGGAGTGATTATGCTAATGTCCCTACTTAATATACAATAGAAGTCAACAATGTCGCCACCTTTGCTTAAGGCTCTCCTCCTCCTAAGGCCCCCGTTCCAATAGAGACATCAGCAGCAGAAGCATCAACCAAGGAGGAATGCACAGTGCCCTAATTAAAATAAGCAAAATGACATGGGGACCCGGGTAGTTCACCCCACTACATCAATCATATATAGTAAGATACTGACCACACTGGTCCAGAGACAACTCCTCATCTACTCCTACCTAGGCCTCCGCTCAATCCTCAACAACCAAATTACAATGAGAAATTTGCGACTGTACGACCCATTTATGGCCCGTTTAGGAAACTACGCCCACCTCATTTTCCTTTGCGAGAATACGCCCGAGCTGTACGGAAGGCTTGCCAAAGGTCGAAAATGCCCCTGCTCGTTCCTTCAAGCGGATATGTGGCGCTCAAAGACAAGCGCTGACACTCCTCGAACTCCGAGTTGTACGAACGGTTCAAAAGATATCAGAGTTACATGGGCCCCACAGTTACGTATTTATTATATCCACAACGTTCATCCATAGTTCGAGATCATTTCGGAGCATTATCAAAAAAAAAAATCCTATCCAAAGATCAACTGGACCACACCACAGAGAGCAACGGGAAAATTGATTTTAACCGTTAAAAATTTTGTAGGACCCACCATAACATTTATTTTCCATCCAATATATTCATAATGTCACAAAGACCTGGATGAAGAGGAAAAACAAATTTTGTAATGGTCCAAAACTTCTGGGACCCTAAAAGGGTTTCAATGGTAGACGTTCAATCTTCCACTGGTCCACTTGATAGCTAAATCTATCTTATTTTTCTTCCCAAACGTTAGTACGAGTTCGCCAAATAGATGGACGGTTTGGATATAACACATACCTCATAAATGGACCCACAAAGGCTGGGATTACAACGGGGAAAAAAGGAGCTGGTATCTTTGGCTACGGATTATAACCGTAGCGATAGCCGCAGACCAAAATTTGCCTTTTTCAATTTTGGAAGCATCTTATTCTATTGAGAAATATAAAACTTACAGGGTCTCACCGGACATCTATTAAACCCCTTTTTGGAAAAAATTTTTATTTTATTTTTCGGACCTTTGATGCAATCAAAATTTTAATTTCGATTCAATCGAACGGTCTTTGATGAATGCATTCATAAAACTCACTGTTATGAATTATTCAATTATAAGATTATTACTTTGAAGGATCAAGATGAAATTGTATTATGATATAAAAATTCTTTCATATCTATACACAGATTTATAACAAAATTGTCGAAAGCCCTTTAATAATTTTTATTTTCAAATTGTTTTTTTATTTTTTAAATATTTTTTTTTATTTTTAGGTTAGCTTTTAGTAACCCTCCCACACATCCATGTTTTCCAATTGTTTATTGCCTTCTAATTTTAATTTAATTTATGCATTTTGCGAAATGCCAAACCATGACATTTATGAATTTATCCAAAAGTGTTGATTCCGCCGGGTTTCCAATACCCTTCATGATGCATTAAGCTTCAAAATGAATTAGATTACCATCCCAAAGGGATCCAGTTTTAAACCCTTTACCCATGGTCTTTGCATGCATTTGGATCAAATGCTCAAACCTGATCACCCATGTTTCGGGTCATCCCAAACGTTGATTTCCCGTTTCAAAATTTCGTGGGGTTTCAAATTCCCTTCACCCCATGGGCATTCAAATTCCCAAACCATGATTCATTCCCAAATGCATTTCGGGCATCCCCAAACCAAATTTCGTGTTGGGAAATTCATGGTTTACATTTGGCAAATTTCCTTCACTTAAGGGATGTTGCTGCATTTCCCGAATTTTTAAAAACTTTGATCATTCCCATTGCATTCAGCAAAAAACCGTGGATTAAATTCGGGTCAAACGCTTTAATCCCGGTTGGAATGCAAATGCGGAAACCCAAACCATGACATTCCCATGATTTTCATTCCCAAAATTGTTTGACCCATTTCTTCGCCTCCTTCAAGCATGATTTTCAATTGCTCAAACCATGATCATTCCCATGCACTTGATCCCAAACAATTCCGGTTGATTCAGGTCGGGAAATTTCGAAAATTGCCACTCAATATTTACGCATTTGCCAAATAAACCAGATCATTCCCATGCATTTAGGTTTCCAAACAATTGGTTGATTCATTTTGAGGCATTTTAATCCCACTCCACGGTCTTCATGCATTTCCTCAATTCCTTCAAACCATGATTTCCCAATTTCCCAAACAATTTGTTGATTCACCTTTGAATTTGGTTTCCCTTCACTCAGACGAAAATGCATTTCCTTTCTTCAAACCTGATTATTCCCATGATTTCTGATCCAAACAATTGTTTGATTCACGATCTTTGGGATTTCACGGCAATTCCCTTCTCACGTCTTGCATGCATTTCGGCAAATCGCCAAACCATGATCATTCCCATGCATTTCCCGTCCTTTGTGTTATTCACGGTGCTTTTACATTTTTAAACCAAATTTCGCCCTTCACGTCATTTGCCCATTTCGCGTCAAATCGAAACCATGATCATTCCCATGCATTCCCCAAACAATTTGTTGATTCAGGTCGTTTGAGGCATTTCCCAAAATTCCTCACTCCCGGTCATTTCCATGCATTTCCCAAATTCCCTCCACTTCACGGACAATTAGATTTACGGCATCCCAAACACGTGTTATTGTTTGAGGCATTTTGGGTCAATTTTTCCCGATTGAAGCCGAAACAATGCAAAATGATCTTATGATTTTGACCCAAACTTGGGATTCACCTAATTTACGCAATTCCCATCAGGTTGATGATTTGCAAATGCTCAAATGATCAAAATTCCCATGCCTTCACGGGTCCCAAACAATTTTTGACACGTGTTTGATGCATTTAGCAATTGACTTAAATGCATGCATTTAAATAATTGAAACCGAATTCTCACACCGTCCCAAAAATTTGTTTGATTACCGGAGGCATTTGGGAATTCCGCATGACGAAATGCATGCAAATTTTACGGGAAAATTAAACCTGAATTCTCACATTTCCCGGCCCAAACAATTCCGTGTTAAATCATGAGGCATTTGGTAATTCCCTCACTTACGTGGGAGATTTCGCAAAGCTTAAAACCTGATCACCCAGTTTTAACCGTAAACAATTTCGGGTTGATTCATGGTCGTTTCGAGGCATTTCAATTCCCTTCACACCACGGTCATTTGCATGCATTTCGGGTCAATTGTAATGAATTAACCGTGAAGTAAAGGGAATTAACCGTCACGACCGTGAATCAACACAATTGTTTGGGACGACCGTGAGGTGATATTTACAAATCTTTGGAGAAAGAAGAAAACCGTGAAGTGAAGGGAATACCCAAATGCCTCAAAACCGTGAATCAACACGTTTTTGGGACGATAATGGAGGGAATGATCTGGTTTAAGGATTTGACCAAAATGCATGCAAAATGCAAGGAAGGGAATTAACCGGAAATGCCTCAAACGACCGTGAATCAACACCAATTGTTTGGGATGACCGGAAATGCATGGGAATGATCATGGTTTGCAATTGCGGAAATGCAAATGACCGTGAAGTGAAGGGAAGAATTGGTCGACCGTGAATCAACACAATTGTTTGGGATGACCGAACATGGGAATGATCATGGTTTAAGCGGACCCAAATGCATGCAAATCCCGTGGGGAAGGGAAGCCGGAAATGCCTCAAACGACCGTGAATCAACACAATTGTTTGGGATGACAAATGCATGGGAATGATCATTTTTTGAAGCGAAACATGCAACTGACCGTGGAGTGAGGGAATTGACCCGAAATGCCTCGAAACGACCGTGATCAACCCGAAATTGTTTGGGATGACCGGAAATGCATGGGAATGATCTTGTTTAGAAGAAAATGCATGGAAATGGAATGAAATCGGACCCGAAATGCCTCAAACGAACTTGGGGGCCCAAATGACCGCGGAATGCATGGGAATGATCATGGTTGGAACCGCGAAATGCATGAAATGACGTGAAGTGAAGGGAATTACCGTAATGCCTCAAACGACCGTGAATCAACAAAGAGTTTTGGACAACCGTGAAATGCATGGGAATGATCATGGTTGGAAGTGTGATATGCATGAAATAACCGTGAAGTGAAGCGAATTGCTGCGAAATGCATGAATCAAGACGAAATTGTTTGGGATGACTACGGAATGCATGGGAATGATCTGGTTCGCATTACCGCGAAATGCATGCTGCCAGTAAGGGAATTGACCGGAAATGCCTCGAAACGTCGAAATCAAAGGAATTGTTTGGGATGACAAGGAAATGCATGGGAATGATCATGGTTCGAAGCGAATGCATGCAAATGACCGTGAGTGAAGGGAATTGACCCGAAATGCTCAAACGACCGTGAATCAACACAATTGTTTGGAATGACCGCGAAATGCGTGGAATGATCATGGTTTAAAGGAATTGACCCGAAATGCATGCAAACCGTGGAGTGAAGGGAATTGACCCAAATGCCTCAAACGACCGTGAATCAACACAATTGTTTGGAATGCCAAATGCATGGGAATGATCATGGTTTAACGAATTCCGCGAAATGCATGCAATAGTGGAGTGAAGGAATCCCCGAAAAAAAATGCATGCCCGTGAAGTGAGGGAATTGACCCGAAATGCCTCGAAGTGAATCAACCGGAATTGTTTGGGATGACCGGGAAATGCATGGGAATGATCATGGTTTAACGCGAGCCGCGAAATGCATGCAAATGGTGGAGTGAAGGGAATTGACCCGAAATGCCTCGAATCACGGAATCAACACAATTGTTTGGAATGGCCAAATGCATGGGAATGATCATGGTTTGGAGCGATTTGAGCACGAAATGGTGGAGTGAAGGAATTGAGCAAATGCCTCAAACGACCGTGAATCAACACAATTGTTTGGGATGACCGTGCATGGGTTGAGGTCTCGGGAATTGCGGGAAATGCATGGAAAACCGTGAAGTGAGGGAATTGACCCCAAAATGCCTCGAAACGACCGTTAATCAACACTTATTTGACCACGAAATGCATGGGAATGATCATGGTTTGAAGCTTAACCGCAAATGCATGCAAATGACCGTGAGTGAAGGAATTACCGCGAAATGCCTCAAACGACCGTGAATCAAACAAAATTGTTTGTGACCGCGAAATGCATGGGAATGTCATGGTTTGACCTTAAAATGCATGCAAATGACCGTGAGTGAAGCGAATTGACCGAAATGCCTCAAACGACCGTGAATCAACACGAAAATGTTTGGGAGAAAAGCATGGGAATGATCATGGTTTGAAGGATCGCGGATAAAATGCATGAATGACCGTGGGACCTACAGAGTTTACTCAGTATGCCTCAAAACCGTGAATCAACACAATTGTTTGGAATGACCGGAAATGCATGGGAATATCATGGTTTGAAGCGACCGAAATGCATGCAAATGACCGTGGAGTGAAGGAATTGACCCGAAATGCCTCAAACGACCGTGAATCAACACGAAATTGTTTGGGATGAGCAAATGCATGGGAATGATCATGGAATGAAGCGAAAGATGCTGGGTAAAGGAAATTGACCGCGAAATGCCTCAAAACCACCGTGAATCAACAGTTTTGGATGACCCCGAAATGCATGGGAATGATCATTTTTTGAATTGACCGCAAATGCATGCAAATGACCGTGAAGTGAAGGGATTGACGAAATGCCTCAAACGACCGTGAATCAACACGGAATTGTTTGGGACGACCTGAAGTGCATGGGAATGATCATTTTTGGCAATTGACCGCGAAATGCATGCACCGTGGGTGAAGGGAATTGACCGCAAATGCCACGACCGTGAATCAACACAGAATGTTTGGGATGACCGTGAAATGCATGGAATTGTCCTTGAAGGAATTGTCCGGGAAATGCATGGAAATGACCGGGAGGTGAAGGACCGCAAAATGCCACAAAACGCCGTGAATCAACACGGAATTGTTTGGGACGACCGGAAGTGCTTGGGAATGATCATGGTTTGAGATTTGACCGAAATGCATGCAAATGACGTGAAGTGAAGGGAATTAACCGCGAAATGCCTCAAACGCCGTGAATCAACACGGAATTGTTTGGAAACCGTGAAATGCATGGGAATGGTCATGGTTTGATGACCGTTAAATGCATGAAATGACCGTGAAGTGAAGGAATTGACCGAAATGCCTCAAACGACCGTGAATCAACACGGAATTGTTTGGGACGACCGTGAAGTGCGTGGGAATGATGTGTGAAACAATTTGACCCGAAATGCATGCAAATGACTGAGGGAATTTTCCGCGAAATGCCTCGAAACGACGTGAATCAACACGGAATTGTTTGGGTACAGGAAATGCATGGGAATTCATTTTAAGCAATTGAGCGAAATATGCAAATAGTGGAGTGAAGGGAATTGACCGCGAAATGCCTCAAACCGGACCGTGAATCAACAGGAATTGTTTTGGAAGAGCGAAATGCATGGGAATGATCATGGTTTTAAGGGGACCGGAAATGCATGAATCCTGGGAGTGAAGGGAATTCCAAATGCATGCAATCGAGAAGTGGGGAATTGACCGCGAAATGCCTCAAACGACCGTGAATCAACACGGAAATTGTTTGGGAATGACCGGAAATGCATGGGAATGATCCTGGTTTGAAGGCGACCGGGAAATGCATGGAAATGACCGTGGAGTGAAGGGAATTGACCGCGAAATGCCTCAAACGACCGTGAATCAACACGGAAATTGTTTGGGAATGACCGGAAATGAATGGGGAATTGTCCTGGTTAAGGGAATTTGACCGCGAAATGCATGGAAATGACCGTGGAAGTGAAGGGAATTGCGCGAAATGCCTCGAAACGACGGTGAATCAACACGGAATTGTTTGGGACAACCGGAAATGCTTGGGAATGATCATGGTTTAAGCGATAGGAAATGCATGCAAATGACCGTGAAGTGAAGGGAATTAACCGCGAAATGCCTCGAAACGACCGGAATCAACACAATTGTTTGGGACGACCGGGAAATGCATGGGAATGGTCATGGTTTGAAGCAATTGAGCGATGCATGCAAAGACCGGAAGTGAAGGGAATTGACCGGAAATGCCTCAAACGACCGTGGAATCAACACAATTGTTTGGGATGACCGGGAAATGCATGGGAATAATCATGGTTTGGCGAATTTGACCGCGAAATGCATGCAAATCACCGGGAGTGAAGGGAATTGACCGGAAATGCCTCAAAACAACCGTGAATCAACACGGAATTGTTTGGGAATGACTGTGAAATGTGTGAAGTGAAGGGGAATTGACCGCGAAATGCATGCAACCGATGGAAGTGAAGGGAATTGACCGCAAATGCCTCAAACGACCGTGAATCAACACGGAATTGTTTGGGAATGACAGGGAAATGCATGGGAATGATCATGGTTTGAAGCGAAACCGCGAAATGCATGCAACTGACCGTGGAGTGAAGGGAATTGACCGCGAAATGCCTCGAAACGACCGTGAATCAACACGGAATTGTTTGGAATGACCGCGAAATGCATGGGAATGATCATGGTTTGAAGCGAATTGACCGCGAAATGCATGCAACTGACCGTGGAGTGAAGGGAATTGACCGCGAAATGCATGCAACTGACAGTGAAGTGAGGCGAATTGACCGCGAAATGCCTCGAAACGACCGTGAATCAACTCGGAATTGTTTGGGATGACAGTGAAATGCATGGGAATGATCATGGTTTGAAGCGAATTAACCGCGAAATGCATGCAACTGACCGTGGAGTGAAGCGAATTGACCGCGAAATGCCTCGAAACGACCGTGAATCAACACGGAATTGTTTGGGACGACCGTGAAGTGCATGGGAATGATCATGGTTTGAAGCGAATTGACCGCGAAATGCATGCAACTGACCGTGGAGTGAAGGGAATTGACCGCGAAATGCCTCGAAACGACCGTGAATCAACACGAAATAGTTTGGGATGACCGTGAAATGCATGGAATTGTCCGTGAAGTTAAGGGAATTGACGGTGAAATGCATGGAAATGACCGTGGAGTGAAGCGAATTGACCGCGAAATGCCTCGAAACGACCGTGAATCAACACGGAATTGTTTGGTACAACCGTGAAATGCATGGGAATGGTCATGGTTTGAAGCGAATTGATTGCGAAATGCATGCAAATGACCGTGAAGTGAAGCGAATTGACTGCGAAATGCCTCGAAACGACCGTGAATCAACACGGAATTGTTTGGGACGACCGTGAAGTGCATGGGAATGATCATGGTTTGAAGCGATTTGACCGCGAAATGCGATGAAGGAATGACCAAGATGAAGTGGAAGGACGAATTGACCGCAAATGCCTCAAACGACCATGAATCAACACGAATTGTTTGGAATGACCGTAAATGCATGGGAATGATCATGGTTCAGCGATTTGACCGCGAAATGCATGCAAATGACCGTGGAGTGAAGGGATTGACCGAAATGCCTCAAACGACCGTGAATCAACACGAATTGTTTGGAATGACCGCGAAATGCATGGGAATGATCATGGTGAAGACCGCGAAATGCATGCAAATCGACCGTGGAGTGAAGGGAATTGACCGCGAAATGCCTCAAACGACCGTGAATCAACTCGGAATTGTTTGGAATGACCGCGAAATGCATGGGAATGATCATGGTTTGAAGCGAATTGATAAAAAGGTATTATCATTGAAAGGAATTTTTTTTTTTTTTTTTAAAAAAAAAAAAAAAAAAAAAAAAAAATGGTTGAAGCGAATTAACCGAAATGCATGCAATCGATCTGGAGTGAAGCGAATGACGCAAATGCCTCAAATGACGTGAATCAACACTAATTGTTTGGGACGACCGTGAAGTGCATGGGAATGATCATGGAGTTGTAATGACCGCGAAATGCATGCAACCGGACCGTGAGGTGAGGCGAATTACCGCGAAATGCCTCGAAACGACGTGAATCAACACGGAATTGTTTGGATGACCGTGAAATGCATGGAATGTCATGAGTTTAAGGAATTGACCGGGAAATGCATGCAAATGACCGTGAAGTGACGAATTGACCGCGAAATGCCTCGAAACGACCGTGAAGCAACACGGAATTGTTTGGGAGAACCGTGAAGTGCATGGGAATAATCATGGTTTGAAGCGATTGCCGCGAAATGCATGCAAATGACGTGAAGTGAAGGAATTACCGCGAAATGCCTCGAAACGATCGTGAATCAACACGGAATTGTTTGATAACGAGAAATGCATGGGAATGATCATGGTTTGAGCGAATTGACGCGAAATGCATGCAATGACCGTGAAGTAAGGGAATTGACGTCGAAATGCCTCGAAACGACCGTGAATCAACACGGAATTGTTTGGATGACGGAAATGCATGGGAATGATCATGGTTTGAAGCGATTGGCGAAATGCATGAAATGACCGTGAGTGAAGGGAATTGACCGCGAAATGCCTCGAAACGACCGTGAATCAACACGGAATTGTTTGGAATGACCGGAAATGCATGGGAATGATCATGGTTTGAATGCGATTGAAATGCATGAATGACAGTGAAGGGAATTGCGAAATGCATGCAGAGTGAAGTGAGGCGAATTGCGAAATGCCTCAAACGACCATGAATCAACACGGAATTGTTTGGAATGACGCAAATGCATGGGAATGATCATGGTTTGAAGCGAAATGCATGCAATCGACGTGGAGTGAAGGGCATTGCCATGAAATGCCTCAAATGACCGTGAATCAACACTAATTGTTTGAGACGACCGTGAAGTGCATGGGAATGATCATGGTTTGAAGCGAATTACCGCGAAATGCATGCAACTGACCGTGAAGTGGAGCGAATTGACCCTGAAATGCCTCGAAACGACCGTGAATCAACACGAATTGTTTGGAATGACCGCGAAATGCATAGGAATGATCATGGTTTGAAGCGATTTGACCGCGAAATGCATGCAATTGATGAAGTGAAGGGAATTGACCGCGAAATGCCTCGAAACGACCGTGAATCAACACGAATTGTTTGGAATGACCGCAAATGCATGGGAATGATCATGGTTTGAAGCGAACCGCGAAATGCATGCAAATGACCGTGGAGTGAAGCGAATCCGCGAAATGCCTCGAAACGATCGTGAATCAACACGGAATTATTTTGGATGACCGCGAAATGCATAGGAATGATCATGGTTTAGCGATTTGACCGCGAAATGCATGCAATGACCGGAGTGAAGGAAATTGATCTGAAATGCCTCGAAACGACTGTGAATCAACACGGAATTGTTTGGGATGACCGCGAAATGCATGGGAATGATCATGGTTTGAAGCGATTTGATCGCGAAATGCATGTAAATGACCATGAAGTGAAGGGTATTGACCGCGAAATGCCTCGAAACGACCGTGAATCAACACGGAATTGTTTGGGATGACCGCGAAATGCATGGGAATGATCATGGTTTGAAGCGATTTGACCGCGAAATGCATGCAAATGACCATGAAGTGAAGGGAAGTGAAGGGAATTGGCCGCGAAACGACCGTGAATCAACACGGAATTGTTTGGGATGACTGTGAAATGCATGGGAATGATCATGGTTTGAAGCGATTTGACCGCAAAATGCATGCAAATGACCGTGAAGTGAAGGGTATTGACCGTGAAATGCCTCGAAACGACCGTGAATCAACACGGAATTGTTTGGATGACTGTGAAATGCATGGGAATGATCATGGTTTGAAGCGATTTGACCGCAAAATGCATGCAAATGACCATACAACTTAAGAGATTAGAAGAAGCACACTATGAACACAACTTGGAAAACATGGAGTGTGTACCAACATGAGCGTGTACTAACAAGCTAACCTAAAAAAGTAAAACAAAAAAATATATATAAAAAATTAAAAAAAAAACACATTAGAAAAAAACAGAAAAATTGCACTAAAAAAGCAGTTCGACGCTGGACATTTTCTGACAATTTTCGATATATCGAAATCTAGTCGATATATCGATACCTCGATATATCGACATCTACTCGATTATATCGATAATACAATTTAAAAAGTATTTTGTCGCTGGACAGTGTGTGACTATTTTCGATCAATCGAATAATAGTCGATATATCGGTCGGTTGTAAGGATGACTTACTAATATTATATCGACTAGATTTCGATATAATCGACAACTTACTCTACCATTAATCGATTAGGTTTCGATTATATCGAAGAGTTTCGATATATCGTGTTTTATTCGATATATCGAAGTTTAATTTTTCTGTTTTTTTTCTAATGTGTTTTTTTTATTTTTTTTTACATATATTTTTTGTTTTACTTTTTTAGGTTAGCTTGTTAGTACACACCCATGTCGGTACACACTCCATGTTTTCCAAGTTGTGTTCATAGTGTGCTTCTCCTAGTCTCTTAAGTTGCATGGTCATTTGCATGCATTTTGCGGTCAAATCGCTTCAAACCATGATAATTCCCATGCATTTCACAGTCATCCCAAAAAATTCCGTGTTGATTCACGGTCGTTTCGAGGCATTTCGCGGTCAATACCCTTCACTTCACGGTCATTTGCATGCATTTCGCGGTCAATTCGCTTCAAACCATGATCATTCCCACGCATTTCGCGGTCATCCCAAACAATTCCGTGTTGATTCACCGTCATCATTTCACGACAATTCCCTTCACTTCACTGGCATTTCCATGCATTTCGCGGACAATTCGCTTCAAACCATGATCATTCCCATGCATTTCCATTCATCCCAAACAATTCCGTGTTGATTCACTATCGTTTCGATCATGGTCAATTCCTTCACTTCACGATCATTTGCATGCATTTGCCAATTCGCTTCAAACCATGATCATTCCCATGCACTTCACGTCGTCCCAAACAATTCCGTGTTGATTCACTCTCATTTCGCATTTCACCGCCAATTCCCTTCACTTCACGATCATTGCATGCATTTCGCGCTCAAATCACTTCAAACCAAGATCATTCACATGCATTTCCGGTCATCCCAAACAATTCCGTGTTGATTCACTGCTTTCGAGGCATTTCGCTCAATTCCGCTTCACTCCACTGGCATTTACATGCATTTCGCGGCCAATTCGCTTCAAACCATGATCATTCTCATGCATTTCCTGTCATCCCAAACAATTCGTGTTGATTCACGGTTTTGAGGCATTTCGCGTCAATTCGCTTCACTCCACGCTCATTCACGGCCAATTCGCTTCAAACCATGATCATTCCCATGCATTTCACGCGTCATTCCAAACAATTGCGTGTTGATTCACGTTCGTTTGGTGAATTTCGGCCAATTCCCTTCACTCCACGGTCATTTGCATGCATTTCACGGTCAAATCGCTTCAAACCATGATCATTCCTATGCATTTGGCGGTCATCCCAAACAATTCCGTGTTGATTCACGGTCGTTTCGAGGCATTTCGCGGTCAATTCCCTTCACTTTACGGTCATTTGCATGCATTTCGCGGTCAATTCGCTTCAAACCATGATCATTCCCAAGCATTTCACGGTCATTCCAAACAATTCCGTGTTGATTCACGGTCGTTTCGAGGCATTTCGCGGTCAATTCCCTTCACTCCACGGTCATTTGCATGCATTTCGTGGTCAAAATCGCTTCAAACCATGATCATTCCCATGCATTTCGCAGTCATTCCAAACAATTCCGTGTTGATTCACGGTCGTTTCGAGGCATTTCGCGGTCAATTCGCTTCACTCCATGGTCATTTGCATGCATTTCGCGGTCAATTCGCTTCAAACCATGATCATTCCCATGCATTTCGCGGTCATTCCAAACAATTCCGTGTTGATTCACGGTCGTTTCGAGGCATTTCATGGTCAATTCCCTTCACTCCACGGTCGATTGCATGCATTTCGCGGCAATTCGCTTCAAACCATGATCATTCCCATGCATTTCGTGTCGTCCCAAACAATTCCGTGTTGATTCACTGCGTTTCGAGGCATTTCGCGGTCAATTCCCTTCACTCCACGGCCATTTGCATTCGCGCACAAATCGCTTCAAACCATGATCATTCCCATGCATTTGCGGTCATCCCAAACAATTCGTGTTGATTCACAAGCCGTTTCGAGGCATTTCGCGGTCGATTCACTCCACGGTCATTTACATGCATTTCGCGGTCAAATCGCTTCAAACCATGATCATTCCCATGCATTTCGCGGTCATTCCAAACAATTCCGTGTTGATTCACGGTCGTTTCGAGGCATTTCGCGGTCAATTCCCTTCACTCCACGGTCAGTTGCATGCATTTCGCGTTCAATTCGCTTCAAACCATGATCATTCCCATGCATTTCACGGTCATCCCAAACAATTCCGTGTTGATTGAGTCGTTTGAGGCATTTCACGGAATCGCTTCACTCCACGGCATGCATGCATTTCGCGCTCAAATCGCTTCAAACCATGATCATTCCCATGCATTTCACGGTCGTCCCAAACATTTCGTGTTGATTCACGGTTGTTTCGAGGCATTTCGCGGTCAATTCCCTTCACTTCACGGTCATTTGCATGCATTTCGCGCTCAAATCGCATCAATTCATGATCAGCGGTCAGTTGCATGCAACTGACCGTGAAGTGAAGGGAATTGACCGCGAAATGCCTCGAAACGACCGTGAATCAACACGGAATTGTTTGGGATGACCGTGAAGTGCATGAGAATGATCATGGTTTGAAGCGATTTGAGCGCGAAATGCATGCAAATGATCGTGAAGTGAAGGGAATTGACCGCGAAATGCCTCGAAACGACCGTGAATCAACACGAAATAGTTTGGGATGACCGTGAAATGCATGGAATTGTCCGTGAAGTGGAGGGAATTGACGGTGAAATGCATGGAAATGACCACGAACTGATTGAAATTGACCGCAAAGTGAATGAAATGGATTTTCGACCATCGACCTGATGGAATCTTAGAAAATAACTAGGTTAGTTGGCTAAAGTATCTTCTCCTACCCCAAAATCATATAGGGTACATCAAGTAACTAATTTTGGTTTATAAGATATTCTTGTTGAATGAATAGAGAAATAAATGAAAAAAAGAGAGAATTTTTTTTTTATATGCTTATATATACATATTTATATAAATATGTATTAGAGAAAATTGTAGGTAGAATAAAGTTCTCCATGTAAAAAATAAAAACTAAAAAATAAAAATAAAAAAATAAAAAAATTTGCATAGACTTTTACGGACTACAGTTATGGCTACAACTATAATCTGTAGCTATATCTTCGATACATATCGAATACACTTCGATTAATCGAAAATTGCAGGATTTTTTATGCAAAGTTGCTGGACAGTTTTGGACCTTTTCCGATTAATCGAAAGACATTCGATATATCGAAGTATATATCGAAAGACCTTCAATGTATAGTAGAGGACAAATTGAAAAAGCATTGGCTGCGGCTATCGCTACGGTTATAATCCGTAGCCAAAGATACCAGCTCTTTTTTTTCCCTGTTGTAATCCCCACTGCCTTTGTGGGTCCTTTTATGAGGTATGTGTTATATCCAAACCGTCCATCTATTTGGCGAACTCGTACTAACGCTTGGGAAGAAAAATAAGACAGATTTAGCTATCAAGTGGACCACACTGTAAAAGGCAGTGGAAGATTGAACGTCTACCATTGAAACCCTTTTAGGGTCCCAGAAGTTTTGGACCATTACAAAATTTGTTTTTCCTCTTCATCCAGGTCTTTGTGACATTATGAATATATTGGATGGAAAATAAATGTTATGGTGGGCCCTACAAAATTTTTAATGGTTAAAATCAATTTTCCCGTTGCTCTTTGTGGTGTGGTCCAGTTGATCTTTGGATAGGATTTTTTTTTTTTTGATAATGCTCCGAAATGATCTCGAACTATGGATGAACGTTGTGGATATAATAAATACGTAACTGTGGGGCCCATGTAACTCTGATATCTTTTGAACCGTTCGTACAACTCGGAGTTCGAGGAGTGTCAGCGCTTGTCTTCGAGCGCCACATATCCGCTTGAAGGAACGAGCAGGGGCATTTTCGACCTTTGGCAAGCCTTCCGTACAGCTCGGGCGTATTCTCGCAAAGGAAAATGAGGTGGGCGTAGTTTCCTAAATGGGCCATAAATGGGTCGTACAGTCGGAAATTTCTCAAATTACAATGAGAACAAGTATTGTGCATTAACCAATCTGATGCAATATGATAGACCATTGTTTCAGCTCGAAGATATAGTCTAAGATCTAATTGACAACTAAAATATTAGGGTCATAATCTTAATTGATCAACTTTGACTCTTCCTATAAGGTCCATGTAGGGGCCAATAAAGTAGACGTAATTGGATACTTCCATTAAGAGTTGTTGAGTCTTCCATGGGCTAACAATAGATTCATTGGTTTGCATAGGTACATGTTTATAACTTTGATCTAAATCGATCATGGATTTATTAAGTGGTTTTTTCGCTAAGCCCAACACCCTGAATGCTTTCATCGTTTTTTCAAATATTTTTAACTATTGAACTTTTGTTTTAATCGTTAGAACTGCTTTAATCACACTTGATGATAATCTGATGATCATTTTTTATTAGCATGGAATATGATTATTAGTGAATATGCCCAGCAATTGAATCATGAGTATATGCATGGATTAGGCACATTGATAGGCTTCCTTCATAGTAAGTTACACCAAAGTCTGTAGGACGGACAAACACGCATGAGATAGACACACATGTACACAAGGTCTATCACACCCACATGGGGGTTATACAAACACACGCACGAGGGTAGGGGCACACATGTATAAAGATCTATGCACTGGAAACCAAAGCGTATATGTATGGAGAGTGCGGTCACACACACAAAAAGCTAGAGCGCAAGTGCATGGAAAACCAGGGCAATCTTGGGGAATTTGGATCTGTTACATGGGGACCATCCATCTTGTGGGGCCACCTTTGGTAAATGACACCCCAAAAAAATACCTCAATATATGACCATAACCTACTTATCATTTGATAGGAAATGAATGGTCCATATTCATTATAACATAGAAGATCTAGTAAAGTGGTATGAACCATTCATCACGTGGGACACCTTTTGTTGCCACTCCCAATAGAAAATGGATGTTCCTTGCTTATTATATAGTAAAGGTGATCCGATCAGTGATATGGACCATCCATCACGTAGGCCCCATTTTTAATGCCCATCCCTTTCAAAAAGATCACGCAAAAAGTCACTTATTCAGAAAACGGATGATCCATATTGGTCATAATTGAGAATCTGATCATCAATCCAGACCGTTGACATGTGGGCCCCTCTATTCAATCCTTCTTGTAGCTGGATATCTCGTTCGAAAACGTCTCCTCTTGAATGGCCAAGAGAGATGACAGGATGGCCATGATGATCGGCTAAAAGAAACATCAGAATATATACTGGTCGAAGAGTGTTATAGCAATAATATCGAATTTGAAGAAATTGTAGAATCCAAACATTAACTTTCATGTCATCAATGAGCAAGTATCATATATGAAGGATCTACAAAGATTCAATGATTTAACTATCGTGTATCATCCATGCTCATCACTTGCTATAAAAAAGGAGTTAAAATAAAGTCTGGAATGAACATGCCATACTTGTGATCAAACCCATACACGTCTAAGTGGGTTCCTATGACACTTACCAAACCAATACTTGAAATTGTACATTTCTAGATGATAACCAATCAAGAGTGGCCAGTGCTGTAATCCATTCATTCATCATGCATATCATTTGCAGAAAAGGGTTCCAATAGCCGATCCCAACCAGGTAGCCGACCCCAATTATTTGGGATAAAGCTAATACGACAAGGGCATGATCTTTGGGGTCCCTTGTCTTTAGCCGTGATCCACACACCAAAACAAAATAGGTAAGCTAGGTAGGTTGGATTAGCTTTTTTAAAATAATTTTTAAAAAAAAAGAAAAAAAAGAAAAGAAAAAAAACAGTTCATTTGTTCTGAATTATGATGTGGATAGTGCCTGGACGTACCTATTTGTTGAAACTCCACCATAGGGTGATTTTCTCTCTCCAATTCATTTCAATTGTAAGATAACCACCCATCCATTTTTTTGCCTTTTTTTTTTTTTTTTTCAGTAAATCAGGGAGGGAGGTAAGCTAGGTAGGTTGGATTAGCTAAAAAAGAAAAAGAAAAAAGAAGTCTTGTCTGTCTGACCTGAATTAGGATGTGGATAGTGCCCTGATGTACCTATTTGTTGAAATGCAGCTCATGTTTCATTGAAGCTCCACTATATATGCGGTTCTCTCTCTCCAAATCATTTGAATTGTAAGAAAACCACCCATCTACTTTTTAGAGTTTTTTTTTTTTCCTCGTAAACAAGGGAGGGAGATGAAAATAATGAAAGCTACTCATGGCTCTAATCATTATTCTAGAAGTACAACAGGCAGGGTTGGCCATAATACCATATCAAGACCTTGCCATATGATGAACACTATTCACACTCACTTTGTTCTGCTGAAAGATGGAAATGGATGCTCCTCAGCAAACTTCATTAGACACAGAAATGGATCATACTTTACAAAGATGAGTTCTCCAACAGGATCTAATGGCCTTCTTCTGCAATGTCAACCAGCCATCCTTACCTTTTGCAGCCCCAGCTCTGCTGTTATCAGTCTAAGTAATACTTGCACGAGCTCTCTTACTCTCGCTTCCCTGCAAACAGCATGATTGAAGAACATATTAGAACAACTGAAATCCAAAAGGTTACTGTAACACAGGGTTTGCTGTGCTAACAAGTGCAGTTTTTATGGTTGCAACTGAGGTTCGGGTCAACCTGAACCCAATTGACCCAATCAGAGTTAAGGGTCTGGTCTGGCTGGGCTGTCAAAGTCCTTGGATTACGTTTGGGTTGGAAAACATCAACCCGATTTGAATTCAGGTTGGGTTAGGTCAGGTTAATCACATGTATTTGGGTCAGGTTGAGTCAAGTCTATGAGGACTCCACGTTGGGTTTGGGCTGGGCACCTCAGCTTGGAATTCGGGTTAGGTCAGGTTGTGGGTTTGATCCTCTTGAGGTTGGGTTGGGCTTGAGTTGACCCTCAACACGACCCAACCGGCCCGGGTTGCACCCCTAATAGCCTTGTCCATGTATACACCAACATGGAACATGTGCAAGATATGAGCAGATGCATCCATGCAACCCTTTTGACAAATGCATAGAATAGGAGGTGCAGTAACGAATCACACAACTGTCAAATTGAAAAGAACGACATCTGATTGACCTGTGGATCCCACGAGATCAACTGGATGAGATCATAGTGGTCCAAATGGAATGTGGGCTGGATGGGTCAGATGCATGAGAAGTTTGGATTATGGGTCCCAAGAGTACAATAATGGAATTTTGTTTTCTACAAACTGTACTGCCCATAAGGCTACAAGGTTGAGTGGTTTTGAGTGTTATTTGGAGTATAGTTCTGAATGTTGGTATTGGTCGGCTTATTGGCCCAGTGGAAAAATAATACGATAGGTGTTGTGTATCGGTATCAGGGCTGTATTGACCTGTATCGGTGAAGCAAAAAAAATATGGAAAATATTAGAAAAATATGAAAAAATGAGATATCTAAGAATCTATCATTTTTTGATGTTTTGACCATGTATTTGGTGTATCGGACTATTTTTTTATGAGAATGTTGTCTGTTGATTTGACTTGTTGAAGGTCAACTAAATAGGCCCTAATTGAACACAAATCAAACATGATTTGGTGAACAATGGCCTATTACATTAGAAATATAACAAAAAGTAGATGAAAACATAAAAAAGAAAGTGAAGGTTTACCCTTCTTTCCAGTTTTTCCCATGATGGCTACTTTGATTTGTCGAATCCCATTCAAATAATTTGTTTTGATCCCAAAATAGGTCTAGATCTAGCCTAAAATGAGTTTTTAAGATTCTTACAGGGTTTAGATGAAAGGAAGAAGAGGAGACGTGAATGAATAAAAAAAAATATAAAAATCAAAATGGGGGTTTTAGGGGTGTATCAGCCTGTATCAGTGTCGATACGCCCCCTATTGGCCGATACAGATAGATATGGGTCAATTTTTTTCATATCGGGCCGATACAACCTTGTATCGTGTATCATCTCGTGCTGATATGGATATATGATACGACCATATTGGCCGATACGATACTGATATTCATATCCATGATTTGGTGTTTCCATTAGTTTGCTCAACTTACATTCTCTATTGATTAATTTTCCTATTGCTAACCTGCAAAGCACATAAATTATTGCTAACTTGCAAAGCACATATAAGTGGTAGGTTGATGCCTTTATAAGCCCAACTCTAAATCATTCTAGAATACTCACTTATGCAGGACACATGATTTAATGCATGCAACGTGGAGATTATGAAAGAGTCCATAAAGTAATTCAATTAACAAAAGATTCTAACCCACCAAGTAATTAAGAGTAAACAATTGGAAATAAAATCTGATTTAACCTAAATCACAAGCCCGCATGCTAAGAAATCATATAAATCAATTAAAACTAGGCCCGATGGAAGGATAGAACTTCCAATTTAGCAAAGGCACGTTCCACACTCAAGCGATAAAGTTGTAGGTTTTATGACTAAGGTTAAGAAGGGAAAAATCTGAAATTTGGGAAATTTGGGTTCATGGAAATTAAGAATTTTGAAATTAGGATTTTTAGAAATAGGGGAAAATATGAAATTGGGGATCTAGGGTTTAAGGTAGGGTTATGGATAGAGAGTCAAGGGGTTTTCGATGGGGGAAGCAAGGGGAAATCAAAAGATTGAGTAATTGTCCATACGGTCAGCCTAGGGGCTCGCACGTGTGGGTCGTTGGATACGGTTTTTTTGAGTCTTCAATGGTTAATTTCGATTGGGGTTGAAGTTGGATGATGAAAAGTTGAAGAAAAAAATGATTTGAATGGTCTTAGATAGGAATGGAAGAAGAGATGAAGTTTTTGAAAAAATAGATCTTTTAGATAGAAAGGAAGAGAGAAGGAAAATGATAAATGGAAGCCTCGCACATTCGTTGAATGGGGAAAGGAATCATACCACACCCAAGCTCCAAATCACATGGAGTATTCTTCAAATCACATGAAGAAGAGAAAACACAACCTTTTTTTTTTCTCTCAAAATAATAACATTAGGGCTTCACACACCCATCTTTCTCTTTTATAGCATTAAAAAAGACCTTTTACAAAAAGACGCCCTCAGATAAGATCATCAATATAAAGCAAGGTATTCCGTATCGATATCGGTGGGCGTAACGGTGCCCACCGATACCGATACGGATACAGGGGTGTAACGGCGATATGGGGGCGTAACGGCCCGTAACGGTGCAATTTTTTTTTTAAGCCAAAAAAATATGAATTAAATCCGGAATATTCTAAGCATTCCAAATATGCATTCATTTATAAATTGGAATATGTTTATGGTGGTGTAACGATCCACTCTTTGGTAAGAAGTTGTATCGGACTGTCTGATGAATTTATGAACTAGACAACCTAGAATTAATTGCAAACCTTTTATATTTAGTTTTCTAACTATATAATATCTATATAAATTTACTATAATGAATGTAATACCAAAACATCTTATATTTTCAAGTTTTCCTTTTATTTATAGTACCAGTGCATTGCATACTTCGTGACTCACATGCATTTTATTTCAATATATAGAGTTTAGGGACTTTTGTATCCTATTATGTAATTCATATACCTAACAATTTGATATCATTTTTTCTCATAAATCTTTTACAAAAATTAAAATTAAATTGAGGTAAATAGTGTTGTTGATTCGGGGCTGGTTTGGGGACCATTTGATGCCCCAAACTAGCCTCAAATTAATACAATTTATTGGCACTTATCCCACTAATGGATTGGTGGACATTTATTTGACAGTGAAAAATGAAAAATATCAAATGGTCTTATTTCAAAAAACAATTGGAAAAAAAAAAGGTAAATCTAGATCTCAGGTGGACCACTAGTGGGCCAGGCGGGCCACCTCGATGTGTTTGTATATCAATGCCATCAATCTGTTTTGCCAACTCATTTTAAGGCATGATCCAAAAATTCAGCTAGATCTAAATCTTCAGTGGACCACTAGTGAGTATCCCTTTAAAAGTGGAGCCCACCTCAATGCATTTGTTGTATATCCATGTGGGCCATCATTTTTGCCAACTTATTTTAGGGCCTGATCCAAAAAATGAGGCTGATCCAAATCTTAGGTGAACCACAAAATAAGGATTTAATTCCCACCATTAAAAATTTCTTAAGACATTTTTTTTTTCAAGCTACTATTTGTGTTCTCCCTTCATCAAGGTCAAAGTTTATGTGACCTTATCAATAGGTTCGATGGAAAATAAACATTATAGTGGACGGAAGAAGAAGAAGAATGGCCGCAGCCGCAGTAAGGCAGCAATCGCAGTAGCCCGAGAAGAAGAGGAAGAATGGCCGCAGCCACAGCCGCAGTCGCAGTAGGACCGCAATCGCAGCAGCCCGAGAAGAAGAAGGAGAAGGAGAAGGAGAAGAAGAAAAGAAAGAAAGAAGAAAAAAAAAGTTTTTTTTTTTTTTTTCCTATTTTCTTTAGGCCCGTAATAGTTATTACGCTACCGTATCGGCCGTTATGGAATGTAACGGCCGTTACGGCCCCATAACGGCTGTTATGGGCACAAAAAGAGGGGGGTGGCCGTTACGACCCCATAACACATAACGATATCAGCCGTTACTGTTACGTATCGGCCGTTACGGCTGAAACGTAACCGATTTTGAATACCTTGATATAAAGACGCTTAATAAATTAAAAGTTGTTCCTAACTCCCTAATCTTAACACGAATATAAGGTATACCAAAAATATTGAAGCATATAAACAATTTAAACAACTAAACTATTTCGTGGCCTGAGGGGTCCACGATCAAGTTGTCCGATGATGATGATCCAATGTTCTGATCATCATGTCCACCCAATCCAACGGTCTGATGTGTCCATCAAGCTCATATATGCAGTTCACATGCATCTTCTCAGTGTGGGGTCTTCAAATATGTATGAACATGCACGTGGGGTCTTCAACGTGGCTAGAAATGTGAATTGGGCCAAGTGAGCCCCATGTAATGGTTGTCTAGCCATAAGGAGACTAGCTTAGCCCTTCTCTGGTATGGTGCTCGGATGTCCTCATCAATTCTCCTCGGCTGAGGAGATTTCACCTCTAGCGAAATAAAGCTGCAATGATGCTCGAGGAGATCCGAGTCTCATCACTGAAGCTCTACCTCTGTGATCCATGTATTGTTTGACTTTGGTTTGCCCTTCCACTTGACAAGGTACTCCTGATAACCTCCATGTCGTGTGGAAACCGCTTCTTTATCTAAGGTATCCTCTATGTCCTCTCTTCTCGTACGTATGGATGGTACGGATGGTAAATGTTGAGAAGAGGGGTCAGGTAATGGCCATGGGTTATGGGACAGGTTAGGGGCATCATCATCAAAATTCATGTGAGGGTTAGGGAAAGGTACATGAAATGATACAAGATCTTCCACATTAAATGTGGAACTGATACCCATGTTAGATGGATGATCTATCAAGTAAGCATTTGAACCCAATCTTTTCAAGATTTTATATGGTCCAGCGCTATGGGCTTGTAATTTTTTTGTGGTTCCCTGTGGAAACTTTTTTAGATGTGTTCTAATCATGACTTCATCACCCACAACAAACTCTTTAAACCTATGATGTGGCAATCATTTTGTATGTTTCATTACTTATATTGAATTTTTTTCTAATCTCCCCATGCAAGTCATGCATATGTTGTATAGATGCATGTGTAGACTTTGAAGGCCTATGGAACATTGACATGGGTATATAATTTATAGGGGTCCTAGGCTCATCTATTTGTCTTTCCATACCCACTTCCTCCCCGGAACTCATTTGATCGTGATGAAGGTTTGGTAGAGTTAATGTGTGAATGTCCCGCACTGGTGTAAGCTCAACCGGTATGTCCTCTGGAATAATAACACTAGACTCCTCCAATATCGGACTTACCTCAGGTGATAACTCTACACTACCCTCAAGTGTAACCTCAGGTGGCATCTCCATACTAAGGTGTGACCTCACTAGTCACATAGACATACAACGTCAAATCAATTTTAGTCACTTTGGCATTAACTATAGCAAGAGACTCAAGTTGGAGTTTTGTCACATCTTCAGGATCACATTTCTTGACGCCCTTCTTTTCCAGGGTGCTTTTGGGCGGGAGTTGCTTCAAGACAATCCTTTTGCCTTTATACAGAAATGAACACGTCTTCGAGTGACCGAATAGTATTGCGTCTCTATCATACAACCAAGGCCTACCAAAAATGATGTGGCCTATATTCATAGGCAAAACATCACACCACAGCGTGTCCGTATAAGAACTAAACTGGATGGGAATGAGACAACGTTGAGAAACAGGAATCGAAGATGCATCAACCCATGAGACTCAATTAGGCTAAGGGTGAGGAACGACTAACATACCTAAACGGCCAATGGTGTTAGCAGAGACCACATTGATGCAACTATCACTATCAATAATCACCTTGCAGTTTTTGCCACAACACTTGTCATAAGTGTGGAAAATTAAATTCATGCGCCAATCATCACTTTCTACAATCTGGCCTAAGGCGCAGCTAACAATTGCAAGTGGCACAGTCTCAACTCCTTCAATTTGATTCCCGACTTATGATCGGACATCTTCTCCAGTGTTCGGGTTTGCCCGAAGGGAGGCTTCAAGCTGATTGACATGCGCATGTGTCACTTTCAATTGAGTTGCGGTGGTCTTATTGTGTGCTTCAATAGTTGTCAGACGATTGTTGATAGCATTAAGGGCCTCAACAATTTATTCTAGATTCATAGTGGAATGTAGGCCAAAACCACGTCCAGAACGAGTTGGCATACACAAGGTAACTCTTAGGGGAAAACCTAGATCCTAGGGTAATGTTATGACAAAGACAAAACCAACCTAGAGATCAAATTAGAACACAAGAGACACTAATCTGAAAATTCAGCGAGCTGTTAACCTAAAATACTACCCTAAAAATTCAGCAAAATGGCAATCTGAGAGTACCAAGCTGAAAATTCAGCAAGAGTGTAATCTAAAAATTACGAACTGAAAATTCAGCAAGATGACAACCTGAGATTACTATGCTGAAAATTCAGCAATGGTATAAGTGGAAAAATCCAACTAAAAACTCAGCAATGGAGCACTCCAAACTAGTAACAAAAATCTGCAATATGATCCTAAATTCTATATGCAATGTATGCTCAAACAACCCTAGATGTAAGTTCTACCCTAGATGTGACTCTAACACAAGTGTAACACAAAAATCCTATCCTAAACCAATGGCTCTGATACCAAATTTGATGCAGGACACATGATTTAATGCTAGCATGCAATGTGGAGATTATGAAAGAGTCTATAAAGTAATTCGATTAACAAAAGATTCTAAACAATAAGAAATAAAATCTGATTTAAACTAAATCACATAGCCGCATGCTAAGAAATTACATAAATCAATTAAAACTAGGCCTGATGGAAGGATAACTTCCAATTTAGCATATGCACGTTCCAAACTCAAGGGACAGAGTTGTAGGTTTTATAATTAGGGTTAGGAAGGGAAATATCTGAAATTTGGAAAATTAATGTTTATGGAAATTGAGGATTTTGAAATTAGGATTTTTAGAAAATGGGGATCTAGGTTTTAGGGTAGGGTTATGGACGGAGAATGAATGGGTTTTTTTATGGGGGAAGAAATGGGAAATCAAAGGATTGAGCGGTTGTCCATACGGTCAACCTAGGAGCTCGCACGTGTGGGTCATTGGATAGGGTTTTTTTAGGTCTTCAATGGTTGATTTTGATTGGGGTTGAAGTTGGATGATGAAAAGTTGAAGAAAAAGATGATTTGAATGGTCTTGAATAGGAAGGGAAGAAGAGAGATGAATTTTTGAAAAAATACCTCTTTTAGATAGAAAGGAAGAGAGAATGAAGATGATATATGGAAGCCTCGTACCTCCGTTGAATGGGGAATGGAATCACACCACACCCAAGCTCCAAATCATATTGAGTATTCTTCAAATCACATGAAGAAAAGAAAACATAACTTTTATTTTCAAAATAATGGCATTAGGGCTCCACACACCCATCTTTCTCTTTTATAGTATCAGAGAAGACCTTTTACAAAAAGATGCCTTTAGATAAGATTCTCAATATAAAGACGCTTAATAAATTAAAAGCTGTTCCTAACTCCCTAATCTTAACACGAATATATGGTATACCAAAAATAATGAAGCATGTAAACAATCTAGACAACTAAAATATTTCGTGGCCCGTGGGATCTACGATCGAGATGTCCGATGATAATGATCCAATGGTCCGATGTGTATATCAATCTCCCATATGCAATCCACATGCATCTTCCTAGTGTGGGGTCTTCAAAGATGCGTGACAATGCATGTAGGGTCTTCGACATAGCTAGGAATGTGAATTGGGCCAAGTGGGCCCCATGTAATGGTTGTATAGCCATAAGGAGACTGGCTCAACCCTCTGGTATGGTGCTTGGATATCCTCATCACTCACAGATTCCAATAAAGTGTTTTTAGGCATTCTTTTAGGCCTGTTCATTTTTCAATTTACACTGTAAATGGAGTGTAAATCACTGATTTAACATAATTTCAACAAAAAAGGGGATTGAAAGTTAAAATGCTCACCGGATTGAACATGTGGGATATTTCGGTACTACCTGTGCGTTTCATATTGCACAGGTGGGATACAAGATATATCGTGGGATATATCGGCCGATATCGTCGATATTTAAAACACTGCTCCAAAGTAGTATGTAGTATTACACTTCTTTCTTTAGAATTCAAATATCATGTTTTACTACATAGATATGGTATAAGAGCAAGTTCCAAAGTTACAAATTTGTTTTTGTTTTTCTTTCTTGTTCTTCCCCTATTTTCACCCAAATCTATCTTAAACCCTAAATTCTAGCCCGAACCGAATCCCTAAATCTAGTGCGATTCCCCCACTTGTACACCCCCAAAACTCAACCCTATGTCCAATCCCATACCCAAGCACTAATTCAGCTCCTTTCCAAGACCCAACCTTAACCTCATCAACAAGTCACTGGCCCAATTTTAAGTATGATCTTAAACCATAGTTCTACAATCCATAAACAAAACTACAAAACTGTATCACTAAAAAACCCCTATGAACTAGCTGGAACCATCTACACTCAACCAAACCCTAGACAACCTACAGGAAACTCAGATACCCAAACCCTAGACACAACAATATTAATGTAGGATGAGTCAGGGACAACTCAATGGAGTGGCAAGATTGCAAACATTTAGGCTGGAGGGGCCCTGCTTGTGCAAAAAGGAACTAAACATGAACTATATGGTTGTAATCATGAGAGAGAGAGAGAGAGAGAGAGAGAGAGAGAGAGAGAGAGAGAGAGAGCCGGGGGGGAGGGGGGTGTGGAGGTTTAGTGCACAAACCTCGAGATAACGAGCTCACAAAATGCAGGAAGCAGGACGAGGAGGTGTGCACGCCCATCATGATTCTCATTTCTTACGAGGGATTCCTTCAAATATGGTTGTAAAGGGAGGACAGAAGCTGTGTCAGTATGAATAACCAACCGTGCTAGCTCCTGAAGGACGTAAATCATTTCTTCAAGTCTAACCGTTGGTAACAGCCGTTCACCTGGAAGATCAGCAGGAATGTTTAAAGATCTGAGTTAAAACATGTGCTAGTGAGTCTCAATGCTGCTACTTCATAGCATGGACAATGAAGTAGAGAAGGAATACTAAGAAGCACAACTGAATTATGATATCAAGCTACGATGGTACCTAGGTCATTTTCATCAATCAGAAATTGTTTTAGTATATATTCACATCTGTTCATAAGCACCACGATTGAGACTTTGCTGACTTCGGATCTTGTTGAGTTCCAGTCACCTCCAAAAGTATAGCTGAAACAAAAGAAGTGGACGAGTCAATTTCATTACATAAGATACAAACTACATACAAAGACAATTGAGTAAAAACCTGGTGTTTAAAAGTTCCCTTTAAAGGATACTCATCACTAGATCCCTGTCCACTACCACGCATGTATAAGATCACACTTTTTAGTAGCCAATAGCTTTGGCAAGGGGCACAATGGAAATCGCATTAATGCGATCAGTCAATAGGGCTTCTAGTATTAAAAATGGATGATTAAATTAAACCCAATAAACAGCCCACATTCGATGTCAACAAGTTTTGTGATCAGATTATTAGGATCGCCTAATTGAGATTATTTTTGGGGCACCACCTGTTGAGGCTGCATCAGATGAATGGCCTAGATTTTATAGATCCTTGTTACATGACATGAGAAGTGATGCACACAACACACAAGTGGCAATATGTGCTAGAGGTGCCAATATGGCACAACGGATGCGAAATCCAGACCATTGATCAGGCGTGGCCCATCATGAACATGCCTATAAAAAATCAGATCGGTGCACTCATCAAGTATGTGTGTGTGTTAACAGTAAGGAAAAGGATGACCAACATCTATATTCAATAGCTCTCATGATGACTGGAATTTTATTATTATTATTATTATTATTTTTTCCCTAGGGCATGTTTAATGATGAGTTCCTTGCATTTGAACACCTCCCCAATTTATCCTCATATGAACTACCTCACCCTAAATGACATACAAAGGGATCCTGGTGCTAATTTCTAAGAAAAGGTCACAGCCATGGATATTTTCTCAAACAGGAATATATAGAAAAAAGCAAGTCAAGCTATCCCACACTTTCGTTTCTGGCAGGGAAGCTAATGTGCCTGGAGGGCGAGCTTTACTCAATGGGTGCATTTGATAAAACCAGTGCCCACCAGCAAATCACATATCAAGAGATGGTACCAATGATTTGTATGGATAACGAGGCCATCAAATAGATATATGCAACCAGTGCCCACCAGCACATCACATATCAAGGGATAGTGTGATACTCCTTTTAATCTGGAGCTGTTGTGCCCTATATCTATGATACATCTTCTCCTGGGATGTGATGCTGTAGATTTGTTGCTAGCTTATTTCTTCCTCTATTTCCTAACTACAAGTCTTATAAGTGTTTTCTTAAATTCAAGATACAAAGAAAATAAGAAATCTGTCATGTACAATCAGAAATTTGTTGCTCGCAATTGGGGCCCAATTTTCCACTTCACACTGCATAAATTTTTGTATGAGAAACTAGAAAATTTATAGTTTTTTTTTTGCCTTCTCAAATTTGTCTGCCATCTTAAAACCTAATCCTAAACTGATGTAGAGCGGGTCACGGACAGTTACATGGCCAAGATGGATCAGAAAAGGCCCGGTCGACGACAGAAGTGATCCAGACCATCGAACCTTAAATCGGGCGTATCTTGCAATCCGGAATGAGTTATCTGACGTAAAATATATGATTTTGGGGTAGAACGAGCTACTGAAGCCAACCAACCCCGCTACGCTGGGTTGCGCAGCCCAGAATTGCGAAAAAACCCCTGGATCAACGGTCGTTTCCCTGTTTTAATTTCATTTTTACTATAAATAGTAAGTTTTAGTTTGATTATAACTCTTCATCCGTCGGGCTTTAGGAGTTGCGCCCAACGTGAAAAGAGCTTAGAATAATTAGGAGAACGGTTTGATGAAGCCAAATAGGACACTTACTATTTTTGGCCGAAAACCTTGCGCACTAGTAGACATCTCGACCGTCTATAAATAGTAAGTTTACTATTTATAGTAAGTCGCGGATTCTAGGAGTTTGAGTTGTAGTTTGATTCTGATTTCTTTCCCATTGCTTGGTACCCCTATTTAAAGGGTTGTGAACTCGTTTTTATTCATCAATTAATCAATTTCGAATTTCTTAGAATTTATTTCTATTTTCTGCTTTCTTTCCTCGTGGATTCAAGAAGTCTCTGTGAGGAGTCCAGAGAAGCTCTGTGGATTCGGAGTAGTTATCCTCATCACGTTCATCCCTGCGTCATAAACCTAAATTCTCAGCCCAAAGTAACCATAACACTTTTATACCTTAGCCAAACCATTTCCCGTCTAGACCCTAAACCTCAACCATTTTAAACACGAAAACCTAACCACAACACCATCTTGAACCAACACAAAAAACCCCAAGTTCCATGCACTCTTAAGAACTTGACTCAAACTGTTCAGTAATTTCCAAACCAAGACTCAAAACATATCCTACATTGCTTTTGAATAAAACCCAACCCACTCATCATTTACAATCCCATGTTATAGTCCAATCCCCATATCACAATCCTAACCCAACCGATGTTCAAAATACAGCTCCTAATTAAACCAAGTCTAGTATCCAATAACTATATCTTGCATTGCTTTTAAGTAAACCTGATGCGGGGGCATCTTGGTGTGATTCCAAGGATGCACTGTATCTCCATGCTAGGGTGGGGTGGCCGACGAAGTGGGGTCTGTGAGATGTAGAATGGTCACGAGGTGCGGCCCATTGTGGGACCGTGCGATTTGGGGACTTGCGCGAAGCGTAGGTTGCCCACGGTGAGGTCTTACCTGGGTTTGCCTAGGAGGGCCTGCATATAGGGATAAATCGGTCATTCCTCAACAACTCCGGAGCTTTTGGTACGTTGGCCGATTATCCGCTATCAAAATGGTATCAGAGCGAGAGCCCAGTGTTCGAGTCTCCTCCCCAGTGTGGATGGATGATGCGGAGGCATCTTGGTGTCATTCCAAGGATGCACCGTATCTCCACGCTGGGGTGGCCCACGAGGTGGGGCCCACACCTCGTGGCCCTGTGTGATTCAGGGACCTATGCGAAACGGGGGTTGCCCATGGGGAGGTCTCGCCAAGGTTTGCCTAGGAGGGCCTGCATATAGGGATAAACCATCCTTCCCCACCAGCTCTTGGTGCGTTTGCTGGTTGTCCACTATCAATAGGTGCAAAATCAATAGGTGCCAAAGCAGCTACAATTGCTTCACCCAACCAACCCATCACACACAATCATGTGTTATAGCCAAATCCCCAAATCACAGTCCTAGCCCTACCAAGGCCCAAAATACAACCTCTAACTAACCCAATTCTAGTATCCAATACCTATATCTTGCCTAACTACTTTACCACTGCTCTATTTACACTTGATTCCCAACTAAATTCCAAACCCTTTTTTTTTTTTTACTGCAGCCTACATTCAACCAAAATCCTTAGCTACAAAACATAATGAGTTCACAGTCCTATCCTTAAATCAGTTCATAATCCCAGCCTCAATTTCTGAGCACTTGCAGTCCCCTAATAGATTTAAGCTAGAATTTGTGCAAATCATTAGCTAACAGTCCATACCCAATAAACTATATCCCCTCCCATTCTCATTGACTTGTCTAAGAGAAGCGATGATTCCTATGCTCCTTGCAACAGACCTCCCTATTCCGCCACTATTTACAACAATCCATCATGTTACCCCACTTATTTTGAGATGCTGACTTGTAGTGGAGCACCATACCAGAGTGGTTATAATAAGAAAAAAAAAAAAGAAAAAAAAGTGGAGCACTATACCATTCCAGGATGATGAAGATTAAGTTAACGAGATGATGAAGGAGATATTTTGACTATCAAATCCAATCCATCACTTATTTCCAGCGTAGAAAATAGGAGTCGCAATGGTCTCATGCTATTGTGAAAAATCATAGCTATTATGGTAGTAGGAAGGAATTTAAGCCTCTTTACAAGGAATAGTTTCATAATTTAAAGGAACAAGCATATGAAGAAAGCATCGAAATCCAAGATGACGAACAGAAAGAATCCACCATTGGATCAATTGACAGATCTACTGATGGATTGATTAATGACCTACAGATGGATCAACTGTTGAATCTTTCAATAGATCCACCGATGGATCAATTGCTAAATCCACCAGTGGACTGCTGATAAATGAATTCAAGAATCCACTGCATGATAAACCAATGGATGTACAAATGAACAGAGTCATGAATAAATGGCGATGACCAAAAAAAATAACAAATGAATATTACTGATGGAGAATAATCTGAAGATGAACAAACTGAAGGATCGAAAATTGTTCTACGGAAAAGAAGAAGAAGAATGATAGACAGATTGGCAGAATCTAATCACCTGACATTGAGGAAAAGACAACCATTAAGGTGTGTCTCAAGGCAAATGTGGATGCGTCAATTGTGATACAAAGATTGGAGCAAACAATTCACAGGGTCAGAAAGGAAACCGAAGACACAACAAATGGTTCTAGTTGCATGAAAGGACGAATAGAGGTAACTATAGAGAGTACAAGTGATGTATTTATAGTGGTGCATTTTTTATGTGCTTTTGGGTGTGTGCATGTTCACAATATTTTGTGCTCGTGGAGTATGTTTTGTATTTCTAGCTTTTAATAAAAGGTGTGTGGGGACTTGTTGCCCTAAAACACAAACAAGGCTTCTCTCTCAAAACTATCTTTTCTCACACCTCTCTCTTTTCTTCTCCTTTCTTCTTCCTTCCTCTTCCTAAATGTACTCGATCCAACTTGGTACCAGAGTAGGAATCTTCGCATTGATTGATTCCACAAGAATGTACATTCCAAACGACCTTTAAATTTATATTTTTTTAATTATTGAGAAGAACATGGTTTAACATATCTCAATTTTAGAAGATTTATGGTGATTTTTGCAAAATTTTTGGAGTTCATATGAGATATGTTTGGACTAGTTTTCTCATCTGATGGAAAAACCCCAAATCTCTAATTTTTCTTCATTTTCACTCAAATCGGTAGCTGTTCTTTGTGTTTTTTTTCACATGGTGGATTGGATCCACTATATTTAGCTTCTCATGGAGTTGTTCTTGAGTGGGAGGTTGGTTTGGAGGGGTTGTGAAGACAAAACATGGACCAACAAGGTCGTTTTTTAGGTCATGGGGGTTCTGAATATATATTGGAGCTCATGGTGTATGTCTTGGTGTTTAAGCTTCTCTTGTGAGGTGTTGTTGATACTTGTTTCAACCATTCCTTGATCTTGTTATTGGATTTTCCCTCTTCAACTGATTTTGGACCTCTAGGTCATCATCCGGGACTCAGATTTCTATAAATCTATGGCCGTTTTTGCCCTTTGTGCCTCTTCTTGAGTTGTTTGTGTTAGTCCACTGATTTTTGCACCTTATTTGTCAATTACATGAGTCCATGTTTCATGTAGTTGGTTGAGCCATTGGAAGCTGAAGACCGAAGATATAAGAGGACGTAGAGCATCAAGGAGCAAATAACAAGTATATGAGGTGCCTTGGTGACCCTAACCCTTGACCTAAAACAACCTAAACCTCTAAGATGATCCTAACCCTAATAGGTAAACCTTTTATTGATCATCCCTTAACATTAGGAGCCTTAATTTCACATGCTTGGATTGGCTTTAGAGGTCTTGAGTTGCTAGAAAACAAACTGTACAATTTCAGGCTACCTTCGGTCCCACCGAAAGTGCTCAAAACAAGACAACAACAAAGCCCTAAAATTCGTGTAATTCAGCTCTATCGGAGAATCCTTCAGTTGGCTTCGGTGCGATCGAAGACTAGATTCGGTCTAACTGAAGATGCTAAAAATTATCCAGCAGCTTTAGTGGTTTTTCCACTAGCTAATTCGGTGCAACTGAAGCTAATTTCAGTCGAATCGAAGACTAACTGTTTCTGTCCGTTTTATGACCGTTGGAACTCAATTCCTTTATAAAGAAAATCCAGTCATTGGGCATTTTGATGGGTTTTTGGTACAATATAAGCTTAGGTGAATCCCCACTCATATCCCTCACCTTAAGCCTCTAATCCCATGAAATTTGATTTATCTTCTTGAGCTTTACCATTCTAATGAGGATTCCAACCTCAATATTGAAGATGAACTTAATCTCCACCATTTTCTAGAGATTAGACCCAACCTTATTGGTATACCTAGTCTAAATCTTCTAGAACACCCATCTAGGTGAATCTCCTAGGAATGCAACCTTCCCATGTGTTGTAGGAGATTCACCCAACCTCCCATCACCTTGGTCACCTCAATGAAGCATCACAATCAAGGTGTTTGATCTTGGAGCTAAAGCATTGCAAAGCATCAACATCAATGATCAGGGGAGAAAAATGGGAGCTGATTGAAGCACGGGAGAGCATCGATCAAACAACCCGAGAAGGCGCGTCAACGGAGCTCAATTAGACAAGTGTCATTAAGTTAGTCCATGTACACTCCTTATATGGGATTGAGTGTAAGAGTTTGATTGCCAAACTCGATTAGGTTCTTGTGTAGGACCTAAATCAAGTCCCCTTGTGTAGGCCACCGGACACGGGTGTGTACGTATTAGTCTCCAAGGGAGCCTCGGACGGGAGTAAATGTAGGTCCTTGCATTATGAGTTTAGGACCAATGTTTATGGTGAGCCTATAGAAAACCACGTAAATCTCTAAGGGAGGCGGTCCTTGTGTAGAATTGTAAAGGTTAGAGGTGAACCTGAATTAAAACCTCTGATAGTGAAATCTAGTACACTCATGGGTTGAGTATGTCCGCCGGGAGTGGAGTAGGAAAACCTAACCACTATATATGCTTGCGTTTGGGATTGTTTTTGAACACTTAGTTCAATTATGCTTATGTGATTGTTTAGATGAATTATATTTATGCATGAGTAGATGAATCCTAGGTGTTGATAGTTAGCACATCTCACACACACCTTATATAGACTAGCTGCTTCATAGGTTTATGATCAGTAGAATGTGATTGGACCCACTAATGGCTTAGAAGCCTTAGTGCTAAATTTCTTTATTTAGCTTTAATTTGCATATTAGTTTAAGTAGGCAATTGGATTTAATTGGCATAAATTTTATTTGGTCTTAATCATCCCCCCTCTACTCTACCAAGTTTCCACACATAGTCGTGGTATCCTATTCTATGCAATTTCAGTTTGCTCTTGGGTTTTATGTTTTTGGACCCTTATGGAGCACAGAGATCACTTTGAGCTCTGGTGTGGGATCTTTGGAATCCTATCCCTTGTTAATCACAACAGTAAAGTTGAATAGTAACAACTATTTGCAGTGGGCTCAATCAGTGAAGTTGTTTTTAGGAGGAAGAGATAAGACTTTCCTATTTCTTGGATGAAGCTTTGGATTCTATTGATGGGAACTTCAAGACTTGGACTAAAGATAACTACCAAGTCATGGCTTGGTTGCTTAGTAGTATGGAACCTACTGTGAGCAATTCTATCTTGTTTTTTATCTCAGCAAAAAGGATATGGGACACCCTTCATAATATGTCTTCAGAAGCTCAGAATATTTCCAAAATTTTCAAGTTGATCTCGGACATTGAGAGATTTCAACAAGATTCAAGATCCCTAAAGGAGTATTTTTCAGCTCTTTGAGATGTGGATGAGTTGGATCTCTATCACCCCCTTCCCTCCAACTATACAACAGACTATGACCATGTATGAAAGCAACGTGAAGAAACTAGAATTATGCAATTCTTTCTAGTCTCAATTCTAAGTATCGTAATGTTGGGGAATAAATTATAGTAATGGATTCTCTTACTCTAATAGCTATTTATGCCATGTGTCTACAGTCACTACATCCTCCTCCTCTACTTTTGCTTCACCTGATCGGTTTGATTATGTTGTTATAAACCGGCCTTCCTTTAGCCACGGTTCTACATCTCCAACTTGGGGTGCTCTGGGATGTGGACGTGATTCAGGATTGAGTAATCAAGGTAGGGGCTGTGAAGTTGATCGTGGTTCCCATGTGGTAGTCGTGGTCGTGGTGGATGAGGATGTGGACATGATGGATATCGCATTTGTACATACTGTGAGGACACAAATCAATCAGTTGATCAATGTTGGGATCTTATTGGTTGTCCTTCTTGGGCAGGTGTATTTATGGCTGGTAGTGACTTCACTATTTACGAGAAGACCTCAGAGACTACTACAGTAGAGAAGTCTTCCTCAGGTGATTATGTTTTTTTGTCTTGTAAGGCATATGATGCCTTGATACAATTACATATACGTGAGATCCCTGATACTTCCAAAGCCACCATAGCTCAGTCAAGTACTACTCTCAATGTGTCTTCTCCTCCTTCCTAGGTCATTCACTGTGGAGGCACCTCACACATGATTGGTAAGCCTCATCTGTTTAGCACTTATATTCCTTCTGGCTAGTTACATTTTGTCACTCTTGCTGATGGAAACCAAACTCTTGTATATGGATCTCCATCAAACTCTCCTGCTATGGATTTATGATCCGTTCTGCATGTCCCAAGCTTCTCGCTTAATCTATCATCTATCAGTTCTCTTATGAAATTCTTTAATTGTTTAGTAACCTTCTTTCCTTTTTTACTTTGTGTTTCAGTTCCTCCAGACGAAGCAAATGATTGGTGGGGGCCATGCATGTAGAGGAATTTATTTATTTTTACGATGCACATATAGTGGCATCTAGTGCCTTGTCCTTAGAAATATAGAGTCAGTGTCTAGATGGTATTGCTGCTTGCGGCATACATCCTTGTATAGGTTAAAAACTTTTGTTTCCTTCAATCTTTGTTTCTAAACCTTTAAGCTGCGAAACTTACGAGTTCTCTAAACACCACCAGGCCATGTTCCCTTGTTTATCTGAGAGGAAACTCATACTGTTCGAGTTAGTCCGCTCTGATATTCGGGGCATTGCTTCTATTACCTCTCTTTTTGGATAAGTATTTTGTTACCCTTATCGATGATTGTACACGAATAACCTCGGTTTACCTTCTAAATTCTATGCATGAAGTTTTGATATATTCAATATTTTTTATAATGAAGTAGTCACCCAATTTCAATATCCTCGAACCCCTCAACAAAACGACGTGGCAGAGTGAAAGAACTGTCACCTTCTTGAAATCGTCCATGCCCTCTTACTCGGTATGAATCTTCCTAAACGATTTTGGGATGATGCCTTGCTTACTACCGTTTTTCTCATTAATTGCATTCCATCTCGAATATTGCCACACAAATCTTTATTTGAAAATTTGCATCCGCATGCCAAACCTTTTCTTTTACCCCCTAACATTTTTGGATGTACATGTTTTGTTCAAATTCTTGATTGTAGTAATGATAAGTTAAGCCCTCGGGCCACAAAGTGTGCCTTCTTAGGTTACTCTTGATCACAAAAGGGGAATAAATGTTACGATTCTCTAATTGGCAAGAGATGTGTGTCCGCCAATCTGACCTTCTTTGAAGACATTTAAAAATCTCTGCATAATCGTTCTTACTATTTAGGGGGAGCCTGTGCAGTCTAGCTCTATACCCCTTTCAGTTTCTTATCTTGATGATGCTCCCACTCAATCTACCTCAAATCTTATCCTTGTGTATGATCGATGGACTAAATCCTCTATTGATCAGTCACCCATCATTTCATCCACTTCTATTGGTGGTTTAAATATAAGCCCCCTCGTCTCTTGATGATCTTCCCATTGCCTTGTGCAAGCCTCTCCGCTCATGCACAAAGTATCCCATTAGTAATTTTGTTTCGTATCATTATTTTAAAACTTCCTTCCAGTCTTTTGCAGCTTCCTTATCCTCCTATATTACCACAAGTAATTTGAAGGAAGGTATGAGTAGCCCTGATTGGACTAAGGCTATTATGGAAGAAATGCAGACATTGGAGAAGAACAATACTTGGGTGTTAGTTCCCCTACCTAAAGGCAAACAGACAGTTGGATGTCCATAGGTTTATACTATTAAGTATCTTCCAAATATTTCTATTGATTGTTATAAGGCACGGTTCATTGGAAAGGGTAAAACTCAAAGATGTGGCGTGGACTATTTTAATACATTTTCTCCTATGGTCAAACTTAACTTTGTTCATGTAGTTATCTCCTTGACGGTAAACTTGTCTTGCCTCCTATTTCAACTATATGTGAAGAATGCATTCTTAAATAGTGATCTTGCCAAGGAGGTCTATATGGATTAGCCTTCAAGCTTTTTAGTGCCTCACGACTCACCGCTTGTGTGTCGGCTAAAAAAGTCCATTTACAATCTTGAACAGTCCCCACGTGCCTGGTTTGAGAAATTTAGTCGTGCTTTTCTAGATTTTGGATTTGTTCACAGCCAAGTCAATCACTCTCTATTCATTTGTCATCGGCCCATAGGGATTATCGTGCTAATTGTCTATGAGGGCGACATTGTGTTGTCCGGTGAGGATATTGAGGGAATGGTGGACATTAAATCTATTCTCAAGACTCGATTTAAGATCAGAGATCTTAGGACTCTTCAATACTTTCTGGGTATTGAAGTTGCTCGATCTAAGCCCAGAGTTGTGTTCTCTCAAAGGAATTATGCCCTTGATCTCCTCTCTAAGACCAGGATGCTAGATATAGGCCTACTACCACCTTCATTTATCTGGTTACTTCGATGCTGATTGTGCTGGAAGTATGCATGATTAATGGTTTACATACGAGTACTAAACATTTGTAGGTGACAACCTTGTCACTTGGAAGAGTAAGAAATAATCTATTGTGGCACGATTTTTGCTGAGGCCGAGTATTGGGCGATGAATCATGCGACATGTGAATTTATTTAGCTTCAAACCCTCTTACAGGAACTCGGTTATAATCCTTCGAGCCTCATTCCTTTGCATTGCAATAATCTGGCTGCCATTCACATTGCCAACAATCCTTTGTTCCATGAGCGCATGAAGCACATTGAGATTGATTGTTATTTTATTCAGGAAAAAAGTTGCTAACAAGGAAATTACGATTCCTTTTGTTTGCTCCGAGGACCCGTTGGCCAATGTTTTTACCAAGTCTCTCAGTTGGGACGCTTTTCTTCGTATCACTGGCAAGTTGGGCATGATCAATATCTATGCTCCAACTTGAGGAGAAGTATAAAGAGTGCAAGTGGTGTATTTATAATGGTGTGTTTTTTATATGCTTTTTGGTGTGTGCATGTTCATAGTATTGTGTGCTCCTGTGGAGTATGTTTTTGTATTTCTAGTTTTTAATAAAGGTGTGTGGGGAATTGTTGCCCTAATACATGAGGCTTCTCTGTCAGAACTCCTCTCACATCTCTCTCTTTTCTTCTCCTTTCTTCCTTCCTTTTCCTAAATCTACTCAATCCAATTGTAACATGGTTTATAGTGGACTCGCACTAGATAATCAACTGCCACAAAAGTAGAAAAGTCATGATGTGAGCAAGGATCGTGACAATGCACTACCCCAAAGCAAAACTTGTGTGTCAGTTCCTCTCCAAGCCAAGATTAATTAATGCAACCAGCCCCCACCATTAAACCTTAGATCTAGTGATGGGACCAATGATTTGTATGGATACCAAAAGAGGCCAGAAGATACATATACAATTTCCCAATAAGATTGTTGGGTCTTGTAGGTGATTTGATCATCTTATCGACCTCAAATTCATGCATTGTTCATCTGAGCAGTGTCCACATGTGTGCCTTGTTCATCATGAACTATTCGCATGTGCACTAGCTCATCTATGCACTGTTCATACGTGCATTGTTCATGCATGTGTGCTATTCATCTCTACACATAAACGAATAGTAACGATTTTATTATTATTATTTTTTTGTCCACACTTGCTTTGTGAGAAACTGGTTCTATAATTGAGTGTGCACAAATACCTGTAAATACAAAATATGCTTATGATTAAGGACTCTTTTTCTTTTAGACTTGGAATGGGTTAATTTCTGGGGTTTCATAAGCATTTTTAAATCTAGTGGTATTATAATTGAGTGTGTGTGTGTGTGTGTGTGTGTGAATACCTGTAAATACAAAGTATGCTTATGATAAAGGACTCTTTTCTTTACAACTTGGAATGGGTTAATTTATGGGGTTTCATAAGCATTTTTAAATCCAGTGGTATTATAATTGAGTGCATATAAATACCTATAAATACAAAGTATGCATATGGTTTGAGACATGGTTATTTGAAGGACTCTTTTCTTTACAACTTGGAATGGGTTAATTACTGGGGTTTCATTAGCGTTTTTAAATCCAGTGATTTTATGCCCCAGGTTTATCTTCTCTAATGATCTGGTGCCCTAAATTTGTGTTTGTTTATTCTTTCCCCAATTTCATGTCCTTCAATTCCTACATGTGTTTTCTTGCATTCAAGACCCACAATCTGGCATGAACAATCTGTTATTCGTTTCTTCCAATTTGGGATCAATTTTTCACTTCATACCATCAATAACATAGTAAAGAGAGAAAATAATTCAAGGGAAGAAGAGTTCTGTTAGAGTTGTGTACCACTTTGAACTTATTGTTTATAAGAACTTAGCCCCCAAAAAAGAAAGCATGCCATAAGGGAGTACAATAATATGATGTGCGCGCGCGCACACACACACACAAATATGGTCTCCTGCAAGTTGTACCACAAGAGACCATCTGTGAATGCAAACTGGGTGGGCCCCACCGTGATGTGTACGTAAAATCTACTCCGACCATTAAATGTGTCGCATCACATTAGGGCTAGGGCAAAAAAATCAAGTTAAGCTGTGATCTAAGTGGGTGATACCAAGGGAAACACTTGGGAGCAAACACCCACTGTTGATTCCACCGAGACCCACCTGAATTGCAAAATGGCTGGATTTTCAGGCCTTGGGCATAATATTGGGTGACAGATGTGTCACCCACCTATTGGATGGATTGGATTTCACATACGCAATAGTGTGGGCTTTGTACAAAATAAAGAGAGTGGGCGTCCCCATCCCAACTATTTCCATTGGTGCGACACACCTGAATCACGAATCTGCCTAAATTGGGCCATGGCCTAACATGAGGTGACATAGCTGATAATCAGAGGTTTTCACATACAAATCATAGTGGGGCCCACCCGAGGCGGCCCCTCATTTTCTCACAGATGGTCTCTTGCGAGCTGCTTGCACTTGCAGGATATGAGACCAAAATAAGGCAGAGCCAAAACTCAAGTGGGTCAAATGACAAGAAACAATGGGGGATTGCTCCAAGGCCCTTTCAACAATCTTCCTCGAGTGAAGAATTCCTGGACAAATTGAAGGACATCCTGGAGCACTAAATCCCAGAAGATTTGGTAAAAGCCGATCGGGAAACCATCTAGACCTGGAGACTTATCCCCTCCCAAAGCATCCACGGTAGCCTTAACCTCTTCTTCCGTGAATTGGGATTCCAGAAAATCCGCATCATCTGCTTGAAGCCTGTTAAAGGAAATAGAATCTAAAGTCGGTCTGGTCCAGTTCTCGGACGACAGGAGTGCTTGAAAATGAGAAATGGCGAGATCTTCTATCTCCTTTCTATCCTCAATACCTTTGTCGTAGATACTGAGAATTACCTTTGCTCGAGAATGCATGCTAGCCATTTGATGAAAGAATTTAGTGTTTTTATCTCCTTCTGCAATCCATTTAGCTCTGGATTTAATCCTCCAGGACGCTTCTTCTTCCAGAGCTTTGTTCGAGAGGTCCTGAATGATGGAGATACGCCTGACTAGGACCTCTTTTGACATCGGAATTTCTTCAGAGTCGGAATCAATTCTCTGTAACTCGGACAGAAGAGCTTCCATCTCTGCCTCACGTTTATAAGCTTCCTCCTTGTGCCATTCTTTCAGCTTTTCCTTGAGAAGTTTGAGTTTACAGAGCAACTTATGACCAACAAATCCCTTCACCTGGAAAGACGTCCACCATTCTATGATTTTCTGATGGAGATCCTTCGAATGGAGCCACGAAGCATTGAACCTGAAAGGTTTTGGGCCCCAATGGTCGTCTTCCACACTGAGAAGAATCGGGCAGTGATCAGAAGTGGTACGAGGCATGGCGATTTGCTTTATAGTCGGGAAAGCCTCGAGCCATTTTGGTGAGACAAGGAATCTATCTAGGCAAGATTGGATAGGAGATGCCCGACCATTGGTCCATGTGAATCTCGCCCCCGAAAGCGGCAAATCAATAAGCTGCTCTTGCTGGATCCAGTTGGAGAAGCGAACCATGGCAGGTGCGTCCTCATTTGCTGAATTTAGGCCAATTAGCCTGAGAGGGAGTCCCTACAAAATTCTGGGGAAAGTTTTATCCATTCGGTTGTCAAAAGTCATTGGGAGCCTCATTTCCAGTAATCAAAATGCCTTCATAAGAGGCAGACAGATCATCGATGGTGCGCTTATTGCCAATGAAGTTCTGCACACCTGTCATAAATCCAGGTACAAAGGTGTCTTCTATAAGCTAGATGTTGCCAAGGCCTATGACCATGTTGATTGGGATTTTCTGTTATATATGCTATCGCAGATGGGCTTTGGAACCAACTGGAAAAGATGGATCGCTGCTTGCATTGGATCAGCCCACTTCTCCATTATTCTAAATGGCTCGCCTAGAGGCTTCTTCAAAAGCTCGGGAGGTTTAAGACAGGGGGACCCTCTCTCCCCGCTTTTATTTCTTATTGTGGGAGAGGCGTTGTCCCAAATACTAAAGAGAGGTCAAGAGCAAGGTCTTCTGCGTGGTATTGAGATGCCGGGTCTGTCAGCTCCCCTAACCCATATTCAGTTCCCACATGACATGCTAATATTCTCTGAAGCTTCGGATGAGAAAATTGAGCACCTCCTCATTGCCCTTCGCTATTTCGAAGCGGTTTCGGGATTACGGATCAATATGAATAAATCGAAGATCCTCGGCGTCAATGTTCCACAGAAGTCGCTCCAGAGTTTGCTTCCATGCTCGGCTGCCGCATTGATTCGTTCCCAACATATTTGGTTGGTCTACCCCTTTCAATGGGTTCCCCGCCGAAGAGCATGTGGGATAGGGTTATCAATAAATTTCAGAGATATCTGGCATCTAGAAATGTCGATATCTGTCCCTGGGTGGTCGGTTGACTCTAATCAAAGCTGCTCTATCTAGTCTTCCCCTTTATTTCATGTCACTGTATAGATGCCCAGGGTCGGTTCTTAAGAGTATAGAGAAAATTCGAAGAGACTTCCTGTGGTTTGGCAAGGAAAATCAGAGGAAGATTCATCTTCTTGAATGGAATCAGGTGTGCAAGGTCTTCAAAGAGGGAGGTGCGAATATTAAGATTCTGAAGCTAATGAATTCGGCGCTGCTGGGGAAATGGGCTTGGCAATTTGCGTTGGAACAAGATGCCCTTTGGTCTTCAATTGTTAAAGGTAAGTATGGTGCTTCCCATGGAAATTGATGGCCTAAAGATAAGTCATACTACAAAGCCTCTCACATTTGGAAAGGAACTCTCAAAGCCAAAAACCCTATAATAGCCAACAGTAGGTATGTGCTGGGCAATGGGTCAGCGACTCGTTTCTGGGAAGATCTATGGGTTGGAGAAAAGCCTCTCAAATTTTTATTCTCGCAAATCTATCGGCTTTCCCCTGACAAAGGAGTTTTTATTAATAGATGTGGTTATTTCACTTCCACTCAGTTTGTTTGGGAGATCAAATGCACCAGAAATCTCAATGACAGTGAGGTTGCTGACTATACGTCTCTTCACGATTACATCTCCAATTCCAAGATCACCCCCTCTCAGCCGGACAACATTGAGTGGTTGCTGGAAAAATCCGCGGTCTTCTCAGTCAGGTCTCTCTATGCAGCTATTTATCCCGCGGCCCAGCCTCAGTTTGATGCGACTCCTTTTATTTGGAATTATCAAGTCCCTCCTAAGATCAAATGCTACGGATGGCTCGTGGCTCGTAATAGAATTCTTACTGTTGATAACCTGGCCAAGAGAGGCATGCAAATTATCAACATTTGCCTTTGTTGTATGCGTCAGGCGGAGTCTGTGAACCATTTGCTGGTTCACTGTTCCTTTACCTCGCCCATATTGATGGAGTTCTGCCAGTTTTTCTCAGTTTCCTGGTGTGTTCCGGATTCGGCTGCTAAGATGTTGATTGCGTGGAATGGATCCAAGCTTGGAAAAATCAAATCGATTATCTGGCCCATGGCCATTCTTGCCATTTGGTGGGCTGTCTGGGAGGAAAGAAATAAAAGATGTTTCAATGATCGATCGACTTCTGCGAAGGGGGTGGGTGCTAGGGCTAAAATGATGGTTGTAGAATGGGCTGTTAATGTTAAGGATTTAAATAGGGTTGATCTTACTTTTTTTGGTGGTTAGGTGTCTTCTGCTATCTCCGCAGTTCTCCTTCTTTTGTTTCTTTTCCCTTTTTGTAGTTGTTTTCCCTCTTTTAATGAACTTTCTCTTCATTGCCTTAAAAATAAAATTTAAAAAAGGAAAAAAAAAACCAATGGGGCCACAAAAATTTTGGATCAGACTATTATTTTTGTGCGTTTAATTTATCCAAGTGGGAATGACCTTACGAACGGTTTGGATGGAATATAGACATCTTGGTGGACCCTAGAAAGGTTTCAACGGTTGGTCTTTCCCTTCCCACTGTTTCCCATCATGTGGCTCACTTGAGCTTTGGATCTCCCTAATTTTTGGTGTCATGTCCTGAAATGAGGTGGAAAAAAATAGATGGATGGGGTGGATTCCACACAAAACCTCATGGAGGGCCCCGCCTAGCTTCCAACTACAGGAACTTCTTGCGGTTAGGTGTCGCAGGCAAACTCGCATCCGTTTTGTGCGGGCGCATGTGTGTGTGTTTGGAGGTGGGGGTTCAAATAGAGAAGGAAGCATTAGGTTAGGTACAGAAGATGGTGGGTGTTACTTTCAACGACTATGATGAGGAAACCATTGCAATTTTTATAGTTTGTAGTAGAGAGAGGGAACCAAAAGCTTTAGGAAGTTCATCATAAGAAGCCTAGCAGGATAACAAGGGGTTGGAGGGGGCTCATAATTCTGGAGTCTATGATCAATTACAATTTGGTGACCAAGGCTAGCGGTGTGAAGAAACGCGGAAGGTGAGGATGGTTAACTAATGAAGCTACTTAGTTGGAACCAATGTTCGCAATATCGATACTTCGGTTGATATATCGGCCAATAATATCATTATCGCATGCAAGCCATACGAAACCCCCAAAAAGCAATTGGAAATTAGGAAAAAGAAGAAAAGAAGAAAAAAAAGAAAGAAAGATTATTTGTATCCTGATATCGCACAAAATTCGTTGATATTCTCACGATATTGTCACGATTTTCCTCGATATAAATCTTTGAATCAATGTGAGAGAGGGGGTTTTAGTACCTGTAGAGAAGAAGATTGCATAATCGGATCAAGAATTTGGTGGGCCACTCCATCGATCGACAACGTGCGTCGTAAGTGCAATTTTCTTTTTCTTTAATTCAAATGGCAACATAATTTTCGACGAGAAATCCACAAAACTCGTGGAGATTTGGGATTCCAAAAGCACCAAAACCCTTTCTTCGAAAATGGCGTCGGAAACAGATAAAAATTAGGGATTCTGATCCTACGGGAACCCTCTTTCTTCGAAAATGGAGTTGAAAATGGCGGGCTTTCAGGGATTTTAGGGTTCCGGTCATTCTGGAACCCTCTTTCTTCAAAAATGGCTTCAGCCTCTCTGCTGCAATGGTGAAATCTGATTGAGACTTGCTACTAAAGTGATGTCACCAAGTACTGTGGGCCCCACCATGATGTATGTTTTGTATCAACGCCATCTATCCATTTAGAGAGATCATTTTAGGGCAAGATCCAAAGAATGAGTCAAATCCAAAGCTCCAGTTGACCCCACCATAGAAAACACTGGGGAGAGTGATGTCCACCATTAAAAACTTCAAAGGGCCGTAAAAGTTTTTGATCAAGCTGATATTTGTGTTTTCCCTTCTTTCATGTCTATGTTAACTTGTGAACAGTTTGGATTTCAAATAGACATGACAGTGGGCCTTAGGAAGGTTTCAACGGTGGGAATCACTCTCCCCACTGTTTTCTGTGGTGGGGTCCACTACAGATTTTGACATGCCTCATTCTTTGGCTCATGCCCTAAAATGATATTTTCAAATGAATGGACGGTGTGGATACAACACATACATCATAATGGGCTCACAGAACTTGGTGACGTCACTTCAATAGCTAATCCCCGTCCAGTGGCAGCGTCGCTAGCCAAACCGCGTCCCTGTTTAATAGGGATTTTGGCTATCCACGCAACATGGAATCTAACATGGAGTTTGGGCCCATTGTGAATGTAAGTGGTTTATCCACACCGTTCATCCGTTTTTACAACTGGTTTAAAGGGTTGAGCCCAAAACTAAAGCATATCCAAAGCTCAAGTGGACCATACCACGGGAGACAATGGGAATAATGATTTCCACTGTTGAAAGCTTGTTAGGGCTCATAGTGATGTTTATTTGTCATCCAAATGTTCATAAGACCACAATAACATGGATGAAGGGAGAACACAAATTGAAGCTTGATCCAAAACTTCTGTGGCCCTCAGGAATTTTTCAATGGTGGACGTTCAATTCACACCATTTTTCGTAGTGTGGTCCTTTTAAGCTTTCGATATGCTTTATTTTTTGTCCCAAGTCCTAAAATTATATGGTAAAATGGATGAAGGAGTGGATAAAATATATAAATCACAGTGGACCCCATAGAGTTTACTTAGTACCTAGGCACAGTATTGTCGATTTGTCGAGCAACACTACTATTCCCGACCCCATTGAGATAGAGACAATGATTACGAGCCACTGTGCAACTCTATATGGGTCTAGGCAACAACCAGTCCCCATCATTGATACGTATATTTCTCAATTTTTACTTTGATACATGTATAAATGTCATGCATTCAATTTAAATATAGTTGCATTAGTTCAGTTAAACATCGCATAGCTTAGGACCCTATACAAAGGAAATTTATTATGTGCATTTATTATTATTATTATTATTTTTGAGATGTTATGATTTAAATGTGTATATTAAGGGCTTTTTTAACAATCCCCGAAGTTTCATTAAAAAATTCACCCATTTTCCCAATGTTTTCCCATGTTTCCCAAAAAGTGTGATAAATTATGCGATACAAACAATATATCCCGTGGGATAACCGATACGTATCTGTATACCAAGGGTGCGATACATAGCGTGATACCAATATTTCAAACACTGGTTGGAACAACAGGGCCTGGACGCAAGGAAAAAGGATCCAGGTAAAAGATATTTGTCAAAGGTCCATGCCTTAGCTATCTCACTACAGGGGACTAAACTTCAGTTTGCTGATCTGAAGCCACCGGATTAAATTTGAGGAATTAAAAAAAAAAAAAAAAAAAAAAAAAGGACTGGGTGGCTCAGGACACGGTTGGCACAGTCGTAGGAATTATTGTGGCTTGAAACACTTAGGTGATGGGCTAGGGAGGATTAGTGGTGTGGATCGTTCTCTCCTTCTGTTGTTTAAAGGCATATGCCTTTGGGCTTTCAGTAGCTGTTTTTCGCAGTTTATGCGTCAAGAGCTGCAACAACCCAACGAACTCATCAGTCTCTTTGTTCGTCATATTCCTACAGCAAAGAGGGTTCAATCACATGGCCTCTACATATAGAGAAGCAATCCGCCACCATGATCAAGTGATTTGGAGCAAGAGAAGCCCTATAGGGAAAAGATCTTGAAGCGTGGAGTTATTGCACCAAACATACACCCAAAACCAAACGTAATGTAAGTCAAACTACAAGGCAGAAAACATCTTTTACCTGCACAAAGAAAATATCTTCTGTAAGCATGTCAAAGAAAATCTGCTACAGTGTGAAGGCATTAGTCCAACAGTCTCAACAGGTAAACAGCTTGTCCGAGATGCACAACGATCAAGAGTTGAAACTAAGCGTTGCAAAATCTGCAGAAATCAAATATCATCCAAAACAAACCAGTAAAAAGCCAATCCTTGGATCTACCATGAAATCATTTAAGGTAAAATAGCTTTGAGTTGGTAAGAAGATTACATCAATAGGAGCATCAATTTGCTTCTTGAGAATATTATCACCTAGAACATTCAAAACAGTCATCTCAAGAAGCTCATCGGCCTTGAGTGCAGCAGGTGAGAGAGCATCAGAAGGAAGAGCGCGCCCGCAAGAACCCATGAGGAATATTTCATAAACATCTGCAACTTCTTTCCACATCCGTGTTCTGGCAGGTGGATCTATTCCTTGATCCATGTTTAGTCTACTCACGTCATCAACCAGGACACAGTTGAAGCCTTCAACAGCTAATCTCCAGAGTGCACCGTCTGGATTGTCTCTTCGTGTACTCATACACCTTCACATCAAAATATTTACTCTAGTTATAGAAGCCTAATAAAGATGCAACATTCCAGCAAGCCCAGATTGCTGGTTGAGAATTTTGGCACAAAGTCAATAAATTCAAAACTAAGAATAGAAATAAACTTCAGCTTTTGACATAAATGACAATGAAAACCTAACTATGGTATCTCTCATTCCATACAAAAAAAGAACTGTACATTGCTTTCGTTGTTTGTTTCTCAACAAGATTTCCAAGAAATTTAGGATCTATTTTCAAATTTGTTGTTTGGCAAAACAAAAAATTTCCTGAGAAAAAAAATCATGTGCCAAATTAGCACATGTGGCACATGTAGGATGCTTGAAGATGGATAGAGGCACATGTGGCGCATGTTGGATGCTTGAAGATGAATAGAGGAACATGTAGTATACGTGGCATATGTGGCACTCGATACATGTGAGGTGTGATCAATGTTCGAAGTATTGGTATCGCTACAAGTTTCACTAGCCAGGGATACAGAAACCACATTGATATCCCCAATTTCCAGAAATGCAGGGAAACATTGGGGATATATGAGGAAAACAATAGAATTTTTCAGTAGAACTTCAGGAGATGCTAAAATACACATATTTGAATATTTTAGGAATACAAAAAAAATGCAAAAAAGAATGCTTTCATAATAAATTTCCATTTTATGGGGCCTAAAACTATATGCTATCGTAAGAAATTAGTCCAATAGTAACACAACAATTACTTAAATCCCATTAGACCAATTAATAAGCAAACAAACATGCATAATGCATTCATATATTATATATCTATGCATAAATAAAAATATAAACACAATAAACATGCATGATGAACCAACCATCCAACCATCCATCCACTTATCTCATCTATCCATCCACCCATCTATCCATCCATCCATCTATTTATCCCATCTATCCATCCACCCATCCATCCAAACATTTTTTAATAAACAGATTTTTTTGTGATATCAATACATCGAGATATTATAGAAATATAGCCAGTACAATGGCAATACAAGAGACACCTGAAATTTACATAGTAAAAAATATTGGCAATACATTGGAGATATAAGTGACACCAAGAATTTACAAAGTTGAAAATATTGGCGATACATTGGCAAGACTTAATAGTATATTGCCGATACCTGGAATTTTTTATACTACCAGTGTTATCGGTACAGCCGAGTTGAAGATATGGATAATATTGGGGATATTTAAAGTGTGATGCAAGCCCATGGCCCATCCAGGTCCAAGTTAGGGCCCAACCCACTTAGGACCATCTAGGCCACTGTCGGACTCGGCAAGATTTGGGCCCGTAGCCTACCGTAGAGCCCAACATGTGCTAATTTTTGGATTGATTATTTACAGATTTGAGGGCCTAAATCAATGGTTGCAAGTTACTACTTTTCAGAGATAAGGGGGGACTATTTAAGGACAAGTATTACCATTGCAATCCACGGTAACATTTGATGAAAAAAATTAAGTTTCTATGGATTTTTCATCACCTTCAAGTTCTGGTGCATCTTTATTACGAATCGAGATTTCTCCCAAAATCTAAACTTTTATTCTATAAAAACCAAGAGTGATCAGAAACTTTTCAATTTTTGCTATTTATAGATGTTTCTCTAGTATCAGGGATATTATGACTGATATTGGGGATAATCATCGATGATATAGCCAATAACACGAACCTTTTGTAAGGGATTCTTCTTAAAGTATTGCTGATATCGATAACATAGCCAAGTATCACTGGTATTACCAAAAATATCAACGATATTGGAAATTTTTGTACTTCTAGCAGTTTCAGTAGTGCTGACTAGCGACAAGGTACTACGTATCGGTAATGGTGGCCATAATGGTCACCACCATTACCAATATGGGTATCGGTCATCAATGTTTTAAAAATCAACGATATCGGCCAATATATCTTGTATTACGCTTGTTCGATACAAAACGCACAGGTAGTGTCAATATATCCGACATGTTCGATTCGGTGAGAATTTTCAATTTCCGATCTCTCTCTCTCTCTCTCTCTCTCTCTCTCTCTCTCTCTCTTTTGAAATTATGTTAAATCAATGTCAAATGGTTATAAATCCATTGGTTCTTCATGTTTTGCATGAAAATCATGGAGTTAGAACTTTGATTTCGATATCTATTGGTTCTTCATGTTCTCCATGTTTTTTTCAAAATTTTCCATCAACCAACTGTCAATTGACACTAATTTCGAAGTATTTAGGAGAATTTGATGAAATGATCATCACATACACTCTAATTTCAAAATTTGAGTGTAGGTGGTCCGATTTGGGGAAAATTGGTGAAAATCCGAAAAGTCCCAAATTTCTCCCAAATTGCTTGCGACGTTGTACTTCAAACATGAAATCAAGCATGTTTGAGGGCTGATCTACTGATTTGTAAAGTGCTTGTCAATTTTTGAAAAATAAAAATCATTTTTAATTAAAAATTAATAAAAAAAATTAAAATATTATTTTTTTCCGAAAATTTTCTTCACCCAACTGTCAGTTGAGACTAATTTCGAAGTATTTAGAAGTGTTTCATGAAATGATCATCACATACATTCTAAATGTTATGTATTCAATTTGAATTTAGATGCATTAGTTTAGTGAGACAACGCATAGCTTGGGACACTATGCAAAGGAAACCTATTATGTGCACTTCTTTTTTGCGATGTTATGATTTAAAAGTGTGTATTAAGGTCCATTTTAACAATCCCTGAAGTTTCGTTGAAAAATTTAACCATTCACCCAATATTTCCATGTTTCCCAAAAAGTGCGATAAATTAACCAATACAAACAATATATGTCATGCGATAACCGATACGTATATGTATCCCAAGGATGCGATACATAATGGGATACCGATATTTTGAACACTGTCAGTCGTAATGGCCGATATGGGGGCGTAACGACCATTACGACCCTCGTAACGATTCATTTTTTTTTTTTTTTAAACGTAAAAACTTCAGGAAAATATATGAAAATCTTGAATAATGTAAATATTCCAAGTTTGTATTCATTTTTTATTTTGACTATGTTTATGGTAGCATAATGGTCCACTCTTTAGTGAGAGTGTTGTATTTGGTTGTCTGGTGAATTTATGAACATGGTTATGAGTCTCTAATGTTTACACATCACATTCAAGCATTACAATTAAAAATTGGAAAAAATGCATATATACCACTTTTTTCGATTGTTTGAAAAAATAGCCCTCAGAGCTTCTATTCATCCAAATCTCTTCAATCTACCATTTTAATCCTAAAAACTAGAGCACTGAGTGGCTGAAATCTAATATATAATCATGTAGGAAAGTTTTTGGAATGAGAAAAGTGAAAAAAGTGGATTTACAAAGAAGAAAGTAGTGGTTGGTTTTCGACTATTACGGGTAATGTCGTTATGCCCCATAATGTTTGATACAGTCCCAAAAAAAAAACCAACTGCCCCATTTTACTCTCGTATCGTGTAACAATCACGGCCATTGCCTATACGTATCGGTCTTTATGGCCATATCATAATAAATACGGAACATCTTGACTGGCAATGCTGATAATATCAACAATATTATCATTAATATTGCTGATGATTGGAACACTAGGTGTAATATAAGAAATACATTGTATTGGTCGATATTATTAATAATATCAATAATATCATGAAATATATACTATAGGTCTTTGAAATAAATATATTGTATCAATAAATGTGACAATATTGCTGATATTATTGATAATATCAATGATTCCATTGTTTTTACCTATATGCACTGAATTATTGCCTCATTTCCTAAAAACTAGTGCATCAAAATCATATCTATTGAATAAGTAATTTTATAGGGCAACAAGTAATTTGGGCCCTATATAGTGGAAACCTGTATACTGTTTTTTGTAATTTCTTTGAGTCCTAATTTTGTAATCACGTGTCTTTTAATATCTCCTGAAGTTTCATTGAAAAATTCCCCCTATTTACTAATGTTTCCTCGATGTGTTCCCCTCGAACCACGATATATTCCCCTATGGGCCTGTTTGGCCGGGTGGATTGGAAGGGATTGGATGGTATTGGAAGGGATTGGAAGTTAAATCTCGGGATTGGATGGTATTGGAAGGGATTGGAAGTTAAATCTCGGGATTGGCCGGGCGTGCCAAACAAATTGAGTGATCTGATCCCAGGATATAGCAATCCCATGGATCTTAAGACAATCCATTGACAACACCATCAATACCTTTAAATCCCATCCAATCCACCCTAATCCGTTCAAATTTGCCTGGGACGTGTTTGGTTCGAGGGATTGGAAGGGATGGGAAGGTTCAATCCCAAGATTGGCTGGGCATGCCAAACAGACTTGATATAGTAATCCCGGGATATAGCAATACCATGGATCTTAAGACAATCCACTGACAACACCATCATTACCTTGAAATCCATGCCATCCACCCTAATACCATTCAAGCCCTTCCAATCCACCCGGCCAAACGGGCCCTATATCTACTATATTATCAACAATATTCATACATGTTTCTGTATCCCCGACCATTGATACAATGAAAACAATATTTTGAACACTGTGAACATCAACTGATGTAAGAATCAAAGTGACCCAATTACATGGACCTCACTATCAATATCAATTACCAGAAAACAATCTCAGGTCTTTAATACATGTAATACTAATGATAATGATATTTTGAACACTAAAGATCAGTTGGTGTGAAAATCGGGACGATCCAATTAGGTGGGCTTCACTATCAATATAAATTACTGGAAACAATCACATCCACTTTAGAGGTATGGTGAAAGATTAGGATCATCATCAATATGTCGGGTCAAAGAGCGAAAAGGCTAGATGCTCAACCGATGAGCCCCAACCGAACGAATGCAAATAATAATAATAATAATAATAATAAATAAATAAATAAATATGAAAGTATATAATCCTCATAGCCACAGGTCTCACCCCATCTCCACTGAATCTGTTCTCTAGAGTACCCTAAAAAGGGAACCTTTCCTCTCTTCAGCCATTTCAAGATTATATCATAAAATGACATTTGTAATGCAACAATTCCAATTGATGTCTTTTTAACAAAGAGACAAAATCTGTTACACTTCTTTGGTATCCCTCTTTTACAAGAAAATTGTTGAGCTTATCGAGCCACTTGAAAAACATATGAGTGTGCTAGTGCACAACTTCAAAACGATTATGATATCTATAAAAAGGATTCAGCGCACAATGCCTTTCCATCCAACAAACTAAAAAAATAAACATTTGAGAGTGCTAGCACCATAATTTTATAGTCGTTCTAAAGCTGAAAAAATGGCCTATCTACTAAAGTCAAAGGTCCCTTCTTTATTATAGGGTTATTCCATCAATTTCACTTTCAGTGGAGTTATTCCGTCAGAGGCTTGGGCCCTAAAGGGGGCCTTTTAAAAAGCGAGAAGGCTTTTCACCTCCCCTTATTTATAAAGGGTTCGTCAAAGTCCTTAGTGGTATTAAAGGCCTGTTAGAGTCCACCAATTTGCTTGCTAGCTCCCCCACTACTAATAGGTCCTGAATTGGCTAGCGGGCTTTTTTGAACTCCTTCAGACTACCCTTTTGAAGGTTTCTCACTTCCTCCTAAGGGGAACAATAGCTAAGGCACTAATAGTAGCAACGACAAATACCATTCCTACCGTCTCCTAAAGGCTGGTCTAGCAATATATAGTTGCTTCAAAACGAGATAGGCAATCTACATGGGCACATTATGCATGTTTGAATGGATACATAGATGGATGCATGTATCCATGATATATGTGTGTATTATATGTTCATCTCTCTTTTTAACGTATGTGTTTGCTAGCATTATCGAATGCCATGGCAAAATCAAGTATCCCTCATCTCATTTTTTATTTGTTATACTACCCCTAGGTATATAACTAGTTATAGACACAACACGTGCATGCATGCACGCACACACATGCACCAAAAAAAAAGTTAGTTATAAATGACAAAATCATGCAACTATTTGCATGCGGCAATGTGTAGCGCAGGCATGCACAAACAGTATATTCCAATAGGGTTAACTATATGGCAAGATGCCATCACACCCTCCCATGAAGTGTGCCCCCAAATGTTAGGCCCAAAGCCTAAAATCAGCTTGATCCAAAACTTAGGTGGGAACAAAACAAGAAACAATGGGGCCCAAAGAAAGAAGAACGCCAACAAAGAAAGATCTCTATTTGTTTGTGGGACCCACCGTACTTCTATATGCCATCCAATCAACTCCTCTGATGTGTCCAACTTACCATTCAAAATATTGGAGGTATAATTGATAATATCAGAGATATTACCAATATCACCACCCTAATGATACAGATACTGCTGGAAATTTGAAAATTCTTGGTATTACTGATATTATCATGTACTGCTGTTATATCGGTGACATATTGACATGGCAATATTATCGCCACGATTCCAGCATAGAAAGTCCCTAGTGTCAGTGACATTGGCGATATTATCATCCATAGGGATATCTTACAGGAAAAAAAGCTGTAAATCCTGAAAAATCAATAAAATTTCACAAAAAGAGAAAAAAGGAAATGGTTGTTTTTGAGATTTTTTTTTTGGAGGAATGAATTTAGGGTGTATTTCTGCCAGTCATCTTCGGTTTTTGTGATTCAAGACTCGGATTTGGGGGAGATCTGACACTCGAAAGCAGAAGTAGGTCGAATGTTCCAAGGTCAGAAAATTTACCTTAGTTTTTTTGTGTTGCTTATCTTTAGTTACTTGCATTGTATGGTATTTGAATGATATGAACTCATTTTGGTTACTGTTGCATTGGTTTTTTACAATAGCAAATAGTATATACCCCTATTAAATGAAAACTTATTATGTGTGGCTGTTTTCTGCAATACGTTTATTCCTAAATATGTAAACATGTGTCTTATAACATCTAAAGTTCTATTGAAAAATTCCACCTTTTTCTCCATGCATCCCCAATGTTTCCCTCAGTCAGCATTTTTTTCTTGGTATTGGCTATAATATTGACAATTTTGATACTTGTTTCCATATGCCCGGTCACCAATACATGTAACGATAGTGGTACTTTGAACATTGGTCCCACTGGGATTAAGGGCACCTGAGGAATCAGGCCATTCCAAAGCTTAGGCCAATGCATATAATTTTAAAGGTTTTGGGCTTTATTTATGTTGTTCCCTATACTGCATCCCACCTTAGTTTATGATCAGTTTGATTTTGGTTCTATGGTAAATACAAGGTGATGCAAGACCAATGCATGAACTAAGTAACATGTGAGATGAAATAACCGAATTAAGATATTTAACAAAAAAAACACACATCGCTATATTCATCACAAATATCATGAAAATCAAAAGAAAATCATGCATAATCCTGACCTAAGCTACCAACATCGTAACACAAGATCATTAAAATAAATTTAAAACAAAAAAAAAAAAAAAAAAAACTAGGATTTAATGGATGTAAGGTCATCCAATTAGCATAGGGTATAGTATATTTCAAAAAAGGAAACCTAATACAACCAAGGGTGAAAATTAGGGTTTGGATAATTTTGGGAAAGTAGGAAAATTAAAAATTTTAAGTTTAGGGTTAGGGTTTCGGGGATGGAAGAAAAGGGTTTTGATATAATGATGGTGGGAAGCCAAAAGAGGCGGGTGGGATTTACACATGTGGCCGTACGGTCACACGTGTGGCGTGGGAGGATAGGTTAGGTTAGGATTTGGATTGTGGGTGGGTATGGGAAAGTTGGGTTTGAGAGAAGACAAATATTTGGGATGAAAGAATTAAGAATCTGAAGAAAATACTTGGATGGGGAAGAAAAGAGAAGGTGTGGGGATAGATGGAGACCTCACACCTCCGTTGATGAAGATTAGCCTCGCACCAATCTTCCTTCCAAATTACATGGAAGCATCTTCAAATCGTATGACAATGGGAGAAGAAAGCAAGAGGTTTTTTTTTTTTAATCACAAAATTCAATGGGAGAGAGGTCACACGCCCCCCTCGAAGTTTCAAAAATTACAAAACTCCCCATAGCCATATTTTAAATAAAATCAACTAAAACACTCATAATGTGTCCAAATATAAAATAATAAAAAACTAAATCTTAAAATATGATAAAGTCTAAAATTGATGTGGACAATCAACGATCAATAACCAGATCATGTGATCCATGCGATCCAACGGCCCGATCATCGCGTTGCTCCGATCCAACGGTCTATATCACTCCATAAAGCAGCCCATGTGCATCTTCCCAGTATGGGGTCTTCTAGATGCTCGCAAATGCACATGGGGTCTTTAGTACGATCACAGGTACTCGCCTAGCCATAGGGAAATCAACGCGGCCCACCTCCTCCTATAATACGTACGTAAGGGTGTACGTGACGTGATGTCCTCATCGACTCTCCTCGGCTGAGAAGAGATCGCCTCTGGTAGACTAAAACTCCTGTACTGCTATAAAATGTCTGGATCTAAATGTTATAGCTCGTCCTCTGTAATCCACGTACTGTCAGAGATCAGCCTGTGCTTCCAGCTGACATGGAATTTCTAAAATCCTCCATGTCAAGTGGAAACTGTTTGTGTATCCAGTATGTCTTCTATCTGTCGCTTCGAGTAGACAAGGAAGGTAAATGTAGTAATGGCTCGGATGATTGGTCAGGTAAGGGCTATGGATTTGGAACTAGGTCTTGGTCTGTGGGAGGGTCTGTGGATGGATGAAAAGGTGAAGTAGCAGGACCTTTGTATTATACTAGATCTTCCACATTAAAAGTAGAACTAATTCCCATGGTAGGTGGAAGGTCTACTACATATGCATTAGGACCCAGTTTCTGCATTATTTTGTATGGTTCTGCGCAACGCGCTTGTAACTTTTTAATAGCCCCATGTGGGAACCGTTCAGGCCACATGCGAACCATGACATAATCTCCTACTTGGAATTCATGAAACATGCGATGAGAATCAGCAAACGTTTTGTATTTTTCATTACTTAACATTAATTTGCTTCCTGACCTCACTGTGCAACTCATGTATGTGACGCGCAAACTCATGTGCAGACTCAGATGGCCAATGGGATATAGACATAGATATGAGATATATAGGTTTCCTAGGTTTGTAGCCATGCACAACCTCAAATGGACTCATGCCTATGGACCTGTTGATGGAACTATTGTATGCTAACTCGACTATAGGCAAAACAGTATCCTAAGTTCGGATGTGATCACCCACAAGACATCTAAGCAGATTTCCAAGACTCATATTAACAACTTCAGTTTGACTGTCTGTTTGAGGGTGATAGGCAGATGAAAATTGAAGCCTTGTCCCCATCATGCGCCATAATGTCTTCCAAAAATAGCTCGTAAAGCATACATCACGATCAGACACTATGGTCTTAGGTAAACCATGTAAACGCACTACCTCCCTAAAGAAAAGCTTAGCCACATTGGAGGCATCTAACGTTTTCGAGCACGAAATGAAATGGGCCATTTTCGAAAAATAGTCCACAACCACAAATACGGAATCGTGTTTCTTGATAGTTTTCGATAAGCCTAACACGAAATCCATACTAATATCCTGGCACGGAGCATGGGGTATTGACAAAGGCGTATACGATCCTGTATTTTGCTTCCTCTGCTTTGTCAGTTGACAAGTCCTGCACTGCCCAACAATCTTGGCTATATCTTGCTTGAGACTTGGCCAATAAAATCTATCCTCCACAAGGACAATGGTTCTGTCCCTTCCCAAATGATCAACTACTCCGCCTTCACAAAGTTCTCAAACTAGGAAATCACGAAGGGAGGTACGAGGAATGCAGAGTCTGTCACCTTTAAATAGGAACTCATCGATGATGACAAAACCGTGACTGTTGATCGACTGACCATCTCGCAGTGACGCATACAATTCACCAAAGTCTAGGCATGTAGGATACTCTTCTCTCAGCCGATTAAACCTAGTCACTTCCACTTTGATACTTTGGAGTAACGCCACACAACGACTAAGGGCATCAGCAGGTTTGTTCTCGACCCCATCCTTTGTTTAACAACGAAAGAGTATACTTGAAGAAATTGGACCCATTTAGCATGCCTAGGGTTTAGTTTCTTATGGGAACTGAGGTAACGTAAGGCCTAGTGGTCAAAGAACAAGACATTCTTGCGGTAATAAATAATGCTGTTAATGGCGCAAGGATTGAACGACCGCATAGAACTCTTTGTCATAGATGGAATATTGTTGTTTTGACTCATTCAACTTCTCACTAAAATAAGCAATGGGGTGCCCTTCCTGACTGAGCACGCCACCTATACCTACCCTAAATGCATCACATGCGACCTCAAAGACTTTAGAAAAGTCTGGAAGGCGCATGACAAGGGTTTTGCTCATCTTGCACTTAATTTCCTTAAAAGCTTTAGAGGCAGCTTTAGTCCATACAAACATCCCTTTCTTGATGCAATCCGTGATGGGAGCCATAATGGAGCTAAATCCTCTAATGAACTGCCTATAAAAAGTTGTCAAGCCATTAAAAATTCGCACCTCATGAATATTGCGCGGTTCAAGCCATTCAACTATGGCACGGACTTTCTTGGGGTCCGCTCTCATGCCCCTAGATGATACAATGAACCCTAAGAAGATAACGCTCTTTGACATAAATGTAAACTTCTTAAGGTTAGCGTATAGCTTTTCAGTTCTGAGGACCCCGCAAACTTGCCTCGGATGGTGGAGGTGTTGTTCCTTTGATGTGCTATAGATAAGAATGTCATCAAAATACACCACAGGGAGCTTACCCATAAAGGGTCTCGACATCTAGTTCATCACTATTGTAAATGTGCTCGGGGTGTTAGTCAAGCCAAAGGGTATGACTAGTCACTCGTATAGCCTATCCTTCGTCCTGAAGGTTGTCTTCCACTCATCTCCCGAGCGTATACGTATTTGGTGATACTCGCTCTTGAGGTCAATCTTTGAAAAGATCGTGGCACCTGCCATCATGTCTAACATATCATCAAGACGCAATATGGGAAACTGGTACTTGACCGTGATTTTATTGATGGTTCGACTGTCCACACACATGCGTCACGTGCCATCTTTCTTGGGCGTGAGAAGCGTTGACACAGCACACGAACTCATGCTCTCTTGAATGAAACCCTTTCTGAGGAGCTCATCTACTTGCCTCTTCAACTCTTCATGCTCCGTAGGATTCATTCGATAATGAGGAAAGCTTGGTAGAGTCAAACCAAGGACAAGATCAATGGCATGTTGGATGTTCCTCATGGGTGGAAGCTCATCTGGTAAGTCCTTTGAAAATATATCGTGAAACTCATCCATAATTGGCTTCACCTCAGGGGGTCCCTCTACACTAACCTCGGGTGTAATTTCTCTTGGCACTAAGGTGTAAACCATCGAATCCACCGTAGTCTCTCTCAAACTCCTTGGCATTGATTACATGGAAAGACTTAGGTTGGGATTTCCTCGTATCCCTTGGGTTACCCGACTTCCCCTCAATTTTCTTCTCCGCATCGTTTTTTGGTGGGAGACGAACTAGAGATAATTTTTTGCCTCGATGGATGAATGAACATACATTTGAGCGGCCATATATCGTCACATCGTGGTCAAGCCGTCCCAAAATGATGTGTCCATCATCCATAGGTAAGATGTCGCACCACAGCGAATCTGAATAAGATCCAAAATTAACAGGCACGAGACATCGTTGGGTAACAAGGATGAAAGATGCATTCACCCATGACACTCTATAAAGCTGAGGGTGCGATTCAGGTTTCAACCCCAAACGGGACAAAGTGCTAGTGGAGACCACATTGATACAACTGCCACTATTGAAGATCACCTTGCAATTCTTCTCTCCACATTTTGCATAGGTGTAAAATATCGTAGTCCGACGTCAATTATCATTCTTCTTAGCATTGGTCAAGGTGCACCTGACTACTGCATGTGATGTGGTCTCTTCTCCTACTTCTTCATCACTAGCATCCCCTTTCCTTTGACATCTCGAGGGTTGGGTTGGGACCCAATTTGGGGCCTAGACTGACTCCCCATGTTAGGCTTAGCCCCTTGAGAGTAAGTCTTGACACTTGGATCCCGAGAGTCATAACGCTTACCAACTGGTGTCTTGAGGTAGTGTTCAATGTCTTGCACCACTTGGTACATGTGCTCCAATGTACCAACGTCACAAGAGTAAAATTCTTGTTGCATCTCAAATCAGAGGCCCATCTTGAATCTGGACAATGTAACCACCGGGTCCTCAATGTCACATCGCATCATGTACTCCTCAAACCTAGCGATGCAATATAAAACGGTCATGGATCCCTGGCGCAAAGTTTGCCACTGGTCTAGGAGCCTCTAACGATAGAAAGAGGGAGATACTTTTATTTAAGGACCTCTTTCATCCCGGCCCAATGCACAACGGTGGGCTCTCATTTCCTTTCAATTTTACACTCCATGTTGGTCCAAAAAAGTTTGGCTTGGCCCACCAACTTTGTCTTGGCAAATCCAATTCAACAAGCATCAGACATATCATACCACTCAAAATAGCGGTTCATGTCTGCCAACCAATCAAGGAATGCTTTGGGGTCCAAGTGACCATCAAAACTAGGGGCGTCAACTTTCACACCTTACATGACTTGTGCATCTGAATCATAATGGTCATAACGCTACTCACGTGGTGGTGGCACGTGTGCTCAACCATGGTCAATGCCTTGGCCACGATCATACTCACGCCTATCAACTTGATTTCCAGCCTGAGATTGAACGTCCTCCCCAATGTTTGGGTTTACTTTTAAGGAGGACTCAAGTTGATTGACGCGGGCATTGGTCGCGATTAATTGGGTGGCAGTGGTTCTATTGTGCGCTTCAATAGTCATCAGACGATTGTTGATAGCGTAAAGGGCCTCGGCAATCTGTTCTAGATTCATAATCGGATGTAGACCAAAACCACATCCTAAACGAGTGGGCATACACAAGGACACTCTAAAGGAAAATTCAGCAAGATAGTAATGTGATGACAATGATAGTACTAACCAAGAGATCACGCTAGACACACTAATCAGAAAATTTAGCAAGTCGCTTTCCTCAAATCTTATGTTGAAAATTCAGCAAGATAGTAATCCGAGGGCACCAAATTGAAAATTCAGCACGGGTGTTATCCGAAAATTACAAGCTGAAAATTCAGCAATTAACCATTTGCTCTAAAAGCTCGAATTGTTAAGAGCATGGCGAATCAATCCCTTTATCTCATAGCCCAGGCCCCACATCTCATGGGTTAGGACCTAGACCGAACCCCCCTTGTGGGCCCCGAATCACGTGGGTACCGCCTCACACGGGTGGGGCCCACCTCACACGAGCTGCCCACCCCGAGTATGCCCCTGCATCCCACAGGTAATCCCACTCGAGCCCGGTGTGAAAATGCCCCTACATTACAAGGGGGTGCAACTAATGAACAGAGTGGATGTCAAGCACATTGCAGAGGGCTCCACAAGAGCTTGAATTAACCTTGAAAGTACAGTAAAATAGACCATATCAATGTGTGTATGTGTTTGTGAGAAACGATTCAATGTTGTTAGAGAACTCTTATCAGCCTGATTTTGGGTTCTATGGTGACTACAAGGGGGTGCAACTACGAGACAATGGATGTCAAGCACATTGCAGTGGGCTCCACAGGAGCTCGAATTTACCTTGTAGGTACAGTACAATAGACCCTATAAACATGTGTATGCGTTTGTGAGAAATGATCCAATGTTGTTAAAGAACTCTTTTTAGTTATAGAGCTCCCAGTTGCATCAGAGTGCTTAGACAGTCAAGTTGTTTTATTTGGACTGTCCATTAGGTACACACACTTCATGGCTACTTTTATAGTTCTTAAAAGTCATGCTATATCAAGCAATCCTAACCTTCCCTTTGTCAGAAAATAGGTTGCTATAAATAAGAGGCCAACTTATGGATGGATTTTAGCATGCTTATCATGATAATTATTTCTTTATTTTTTAAAAAAAAAAAAAATCATTTTTTACACACACCACATGGGTACTTGAACCCATGACCTCAGTGTTGAAACACATTGTGTCTACCACTGAGCCAAGATTAGGGACCCCTGCTATATCATGAGACTGTTTGCAGTCAGCCCAACATTAAATTAAGAAATCGGTGCCCATTTTTGCCAACAAATCTACAAAGATTTTCTTTTATTTTTAATGCAAAACCCAAGTTGTAATGCAACATACCTTCCAAGACCTTGAATAATTTCAGGGAATACATTACACTTTTCAGAAGCAGGAGACTGTAGGAAAAGGTTCACCAGAATAGGTACAAGCTTCTCCCCAAATAAATGACTTGAGAAGTCCATTTTATCATTAGTCATGACGGACAGAGAGTAAGGAACCATAGCACCATTAGGAAAGCTGAACTTCATTGTCTCCTGAGTTTCTCTGGCCATATTTTTGGAAATCTCAACTCTGTCTGTTTCTGAAAATGAATTAATATCTCGGTGAGATGCCATTTCTACACCTTTTGGTTTATGATTTATACCACTAGATTGTTCCATATCTTCTTGTTCATCTAGAATAGTTTCTGATCCAGGGAGGTAGTGTAACAACTCCCGGAGAAGGTGGGACCACATTGAAGATATGTGCTCAGTTGGACGAAGTAGTGGTAATATCTCCAGCATTGTACGCTGCACAAGTGGAACATTTCCCTGGAGAAGCCAATTAAAACTCCATAAGAGAATTTCTTGTACAAAAAGGGTAAATGAATGCAGAACTAAAACGCTAAATGAAGGCAGAACTAATGGCCAACCCAGCATATCCTAGGGAATGAACCATTATCACAAAATTTTAGGCTGTATTTGGATGCTCAAATGAATTGAATTGTTATTAATTCAATTCAATAAAGTGGAAATGATATTTGTGGGCTACTCCCATCCCATTCAGATAGGGGACTAGCCCCCAAACAGAAATTCAGATCATTGCATACCCAAGTTGAAACACATGGCATTGCACCAAGGGATTGATAGTCATTATAGAAAAGAAGTGGTCCCACTCCCACCTCCATTTGGGTCATTTCCTGTATTGTGAATTGAATTCTTGCCAGTCCAACGCAGCAAAACAAACCCTTAGCCCAAGGTGAAATACAAATAAGAAAAGGGATGTGAGCAGTAAGTTGACACACAAAGTACGTGAAACTAATGAAAACATGGTGGGGAACAAACAATAGTTAAATCCAATCAGATAATATGCTGGTCAAAACATCCACTTACAAATTCAGTGTCCACATTATCACTCGTACTCTTGGGCTGTCTGACTGCTAAATTAACGATCTCTAGTAATTGCAGGTACATATCATTGTTAAACATTGTCTGCGCTTGCACATATAGGTTTCCTGTCAAAGTTAGCATCAATAACACATCAAATAAAAACACATGACTACAAACAGATAGACAGGATCAAGAAAATGAGGAAACATGAGATGATATCAACTGGTTCATTACCAAGACTATGCAATAACTCCTGCTTCACCTTGCTAACAGCATTACTCCTATAGTTTGGAGATCGCTTAAGTACAACGTCATAAACATCCAGCACTGATTTCAGATAAGGCATGGGCAGGTTTCCCTAGTTACCTCAAAAATGTTGGTTGTAAGATATAAGCAGGTGCACAAGAAGATAGTTTCCATGTGCAATGAGTTATAAGACCAATCAATAAGCATAGAGGACAAACAAAGTAATTTGCCTCATGTTATATTGCTGTTAAAACTACAAATACAGAAATATGGCTGAAACTCGCTAATAGTGACATCAGCTCAAGTAGGAGACAATTCGATAATTACCTTTGGGCAATGAGAAACAACAGTCGTCTGTAAACAGTTAATTGCTGCAAGAGCAACCTCTTTACTACCATTTGAAATACTATTTCTAACAAAAATAAGTAAAGATTCCCACCCTGCAAAATAGAAAGTCAAAGGATTAGAGTAGATTCCATGAAATAAAAAGTAAACAGAAATATATAAATGCCATCAACGTCAAAGGGAGGGCTCACCTGCCCAGAAATTGTTTAAACTCTGAAGAAATGGAAAAAATGAACGAAGAAGACGTGATATTCCGCCTAAAACCAATACAAGTGTCTCATCCCATTGTTTATGGGCAGTATTACGACTGCAAAACCAGACATTTACCAATCTCAATGAAAACTGATCCAGTGATGATGTTTGAATGTTTGCATTAGTGCAAGACCTCATCATCAGTATATATGATAGTTCATATACCTATGATGAATAAGCATATGAACTGCTTTTCCTCCTCGTGTTCCCAGTTCTTTCCCTTGCCATTCATCTTTGGACGAAGTTGCTGCCTACATCAGAAGTATTCACAAACAAATCAAAGAAATAACCAAAAGTTGGGATCAATAACATATTTTACAAGCATCTAAGCTTACCAAGTGATTAACACGATCTAAAATAGGAAAAACATAATTCCAAAGGCAATCTTGCCACATGCTGCTCGAAAGTTTCTGCCCATGGCTTCCGAGAGTTTGAAAAAGTGTTCGGATTGCTGAGTTCCTCACCTGAACAAAAGCACAGAAAAAGATGCATATGTGAGCATCATATGTGTCCATTGGTAGCATTGTTAAAGTCTGATCATATATATAAACAACTCATTTGAAGAATCCAGCAGCTATAAGAATTGATTTAGTAGAACATTCTTGATGTGGGAGATTTTTTAATTTATGTTATTTTCTGATAAACATGAAGAAGCACCTATCTCGGCCTTGAGATATGCTTCCACTTTCTATAACTTCCACACACCATAGGGTTTTCCCTTGCCGTAGATCATCTTTTTTGTCTTTGGATCTATGTTTCGAGTTGGGTTTTGGACAAAATAGAACATTTACATAGTTGGGCCCACCCAATGGATGGATTAGATTGCACGTGCATGTGCAATTTGACACATGCATGGTGTGAAAATGGGCCCTCTTACATGTGTCATATGTGTGGCATAGGAAACCTCAATTCGTTGCTGAATAATCAATATATATTTAAAATATATAATCGTACTATTAAATCCAACTAGACCTGACCCAAATCCAACTTGATTAAACCCAACCCGATTTTTAACCGGGTCCAAGTTGATAGACTTAAACCTGACTAGACCACATAATGGCGAAAAGAATAATCCCAATTAAATTGTCCAAATTATGGGGCCCACTTTAGATGTAACACGAACCAAAAATTATGCTTGTTTGATTATCTAACTATCGGTTTGGTGAAATTTATTGGAGGGTTGAAAATGAAAATTATCTAACAGTCCTATTTCAATAAACAAGTGTCCAGGAATCAGTGGTTGGCATTCTCTGCCCAATTTGATTTTGGGACAATAACTTAGAGACGGTAAGTTTCCCAGCTTAATTGGTTTAAATTTGACTTAACATATGCCAAGTGTACAATTTTTTTAGTACCTGCGTATCAAGTGTAATATGCATCGAGAGTATCAAATAACTCCCCCCTCCTCCCTTTTTTACTGGGTCCGTTAAGGCAAGACGTGAGCCTGACCAGATTTCTTAACGGCTCCAAAAAATGGGACCCGGACATGTTAAGAAGGGGTCAGGTCCATTGGGTACCCATTAACAGCCCTAGTGGTAGGCCCCCATTCCTTGGGCACATTTTTGGTAAATACCAAATTGATATGTGGGATGAAATTCAGATGTGACAAGTCCCTCCACTAACAGCCTAGTGCATAGCAATTTACAGTGCGATTTGACATAACCACACTTGCATTGATGATTTTGCAAAATTTGGCCAAATTGCCATTTTGAATCGGTTTGACGAACAATGTGGAGTGTGGTTTCGACACTTAAAAAGATGCATATCTCAAAATGCAAGGTGCCACCTAAAATAATTAGGGACCATTTAATCTCCTGGAAACGAGAGGTAAAGAAAAGCCTAAGGGTAAGCTCGAGCCCTTCAAGACCCTAGCAAAAGCCCTCAAGACTTACAGCTCTTTTGGTGAGATGACCTTGCCAAGTTGTCGCATGCTAAGAATATATTCGTATGTACGGTAACTGGTATGGGGTATTGGGACCAAGAGTTAAAAATAATTGTATTGTTATTTGTTACCATACTGTCAATAAGCGAAACCGATATGTATCAGACCATACACTCGAGTTTTGGTAAAAAAAAAAAAAAAAATCCCACAAAATGCATTGAAACATGCCAATGAAAACTTCTACACAATTATCTTCCTGAAATATGGAACTACATGATAGGTGAATGAAGAATTTTGGCACCAAAACCAATGCTATATGGGCAATATGTATTGGTTTCGTATGACGCTTCAATCCATCACTAGGACAGGAACAGTTAATTTATGGATATGGCTTTTGGTACACTCTGGTTCAAATGTTCTTAGTACATGTTCGAAATATCGTTGGGACATTTTCAGGTATATTCTTGGGGAATCCATGGGATGGGATGAGCGTCAAGTAATTACATATTTTCTGGTAAGAATCAAGAACATTTTATGCACATAATCATCATGTATTAACCACGATTTTCTATGCATCAATTTTGTTTGTTAAAAGTTCCATATACTCCAGCATTTCAAAGGTAAAAACCATGCACTGCGAAAGGGCCTTAAGATAAACTTTACTTTCTACTAAAATATGACACTGTGTGGGTTAAGTCATCCATTAAATTTAAAAAAAATAATAAAATAAAATAAAATAAAAAAGAAGAAGAAGAAGAAGAAGAAGAAGAAGAAGAAAGAAAAAAGAAAAAAGGACACACCCAGTGTTCGAAATATCAGTATCGCGTTACATATCGCATTCTAGGGATACAGATACGTATCGGTTATCGCATGGGATATATCGGTTGTATCGTGTAATGTATCGCTGTTGTTGGAAACATGGGGAAATTTTAGGAAATTGGTTGAATTTTTTGATGAAACTTCAGTGCTTGTTAAAAAAGACATCAATACACACTTATAAATCAAAATATTACAAAAAAACAAGTACACGTAATATGTTTTCTTTGTATGGGGTCCTAATCTATGCATTGTCTAACTAAATTGATGCAAGCATATTCAATATCTATTCATATAATTTATAAATGTAAGAAGACGTGTGGAAACACAAATGATACATTCAAAAGCAAAAGAAGAATCACTAGATTAGGTTACAGACATGTTTAATGTGATGTTTGACGATTTGTGAGAAATTGGGAAATTTTGATTTTTTTTCAATTTTTCGCAACTCGGCCCATCTCCTTCAAATCTCGAAATTGAAGCTCCCAATCCATGATTTTTCATGCAAAACATGAAAAATCATGAATTTGTAATAATTTGACACTAATTTAACATGATTTACAGAAAATAAGAGCATTGAAATTCGAAACATGTGGGATATATCGCACTACTTGTGCGTTTCATATCGCACTGGTGGGATACAAGATATATCGTGGGATATATCGGCCGATATCGTCGATATTTAAAATAGTGCACACACCCAATTCGGGAGACATACAACTCTTAAGAGAAATTGTGAAACCACAACTGAAAATTCATCCCAGCAAGGCCAAAGCGTTTCAAACTGGTGGAGGAACAGATACGTGTTCTAATAGCATAGAGGTACCAAAATGTATCAGTACTTGTTCCAATATGTTTTGGTCTATCTCAGTCCTTTTGAGTTCATGTTAGGCAGAATGTTTCTCATGCAGCCCAAGAATGGGTCCCATGAAAGCCTAGGAGAGGACCCCACAATCTTCTCAATCAGAGAATTCGGCCCAATCCATCCAATCAATTAGAGGATATTAGTCCACAATCCGTCCAAACAGTTTTCTAGGCCTCTGATACTGGTCCACAAGATCTATGCGCCCACAGGGCAATCTAATCAGTTAGTGGACCCCTTAGCTGTGGTGAAGTCAAATCATGAGTTCACAAGTCCATATGTTTATACTTTGAGTCCTGTACTCCTTAGTTCAATAAATTCATTATTGAATTAGAAGTTATACTTTTGAGTCCTGTACTCCTTAGTTCAATAAATTCATTACTGAATTAGAAGTTATACTTTGAGTCCTGTACTCCTTAGTTCGATAAATTCATTATTGAATTAGAAGTTATACTCTTGGAGTTCACAAGTTAGAAGTTAGCCGGTCACATGTTGGGTTAGTTTCCTTGAGCCACTCATCAGGTACCAAATGATGTCTGGATGGAATGAAATTGGTACCATTTTAAAGCTGAGTCCAAGATCATGCGGTTATGATTTAAGTAACTTGTGACAGATTTATGGAAAGGTTTTCTGGCTGTGATCTATGGTTGCGATGAGAATTATGGACATTTTATTCATGTTTATTATTTTAATAAACGATGTTTGGGATTACATCTAATGAACAGTTGGTATTAGAGTTAATATTTTCCTAACTTTTTGAGCCACTCTTGAGGTACCAAATGATGTCCGAATGGAACGAAATTAGAACAATTTGAAAAACTATTAGCTTCCAAACAAGTCCAAGATCATGCAATTATCATTTAAGTGACTCGTGACAAATTTACAAAAAAGTTTTTATGGTTGTGAAAAGAAATATGGACATTTTAGTCCTCTTTATTATTTTAGTAACCGACAGTTAGGATTAGTTTTAATGAAAATAAGAGATTAGCAATGGTTTCTCTTTCCATGCCTTGTAGATGTCGAGTGGCAAGGACGAACACAGTTTTCAATTAACTCTATATTTATACCCAAAATGGGTTTTCCTGGGGATGTGATGATCCTGGCCTCCTATGATAGAAGTTCCATAAGACTCTATACAACCACAATTCCAAATCATCATCCCTTTTCTTCTTCTTACATCGTTCAACCTGAAATTCATCTTCAGCAATGTTTACCAAATCCTTAGGCAGTCCCTATGGGGAGAAATTGCAATCAGCCCTCCTAATGTACTTTTCCCTCCATGATGCCCAGTGTTTTAAATAGGGCGTAGCATATAGCGTAGTGTTTGGCCCTCTATAGCGTGTAACATAAGCTACATAGCATATAGTGTAAGCTACACGATACCTAATATTTTTTATTAAAATAATAGAAAAATATGATAAATTTACAAAATGCATATTTCCTACAAGTGTTTGACTGTGTATTTGGATTGTCAACTGCATATTTCCATTCAAAATCTCTCTGCCTCTTTGCCTTCAGACATCTTTAAGTGTGACCTATCTTTTTTCTTTTTTCTTTTTTTGTTTATTGAAACATCACAATTTTACAATATGGACCACAATTTGGATGGTCTGGATTGATATAAGTGCTCTATTCACGATATGGAGCACAATTTAAATGGTCCAAATTGATCTAATGTAGTGCCGCATGTGATGGGGATGAGTCACCACCATTTTAAAATAGGTGTTGAACTAGCATAAAAGAAATTTTTTTTTTTTTTTAAAAGGAGATTGCAAGTAGTATATGCTACCTACGCTACATTGTATGCCATATGCTACGCTACATCGACATGTAGCGTACACTACATGCTCTGTAGCTAACGCTACATACCCTGTAGCTTACGCTACTTGCATACGCTACATAACATTATAGCTTCACTGCTGATGCCCTTTAAGGAAAGAGTTGAGCCTCTAGGTTGACCAATAAAGTAAATAGGGTGTGCATTCACATGAACAACCTTGTCCCCCTTAGGGAAGGGGTCATACAGCCCTCTAAGCTAACCTATATAGTTTATAGGAGTGAGATAGCACACCTATGACACTCCTTTTTAGAAAATATACACCTATAGCCCTCCTCTCACCTGGGATGTCCTACAACCCTCTAAATGACTCCTGACACCAACTTGACTCATGGTTTGGACCATTGCCAAAAGCATTGTTTGAAATATCGGTATATCGTTACGTATTGCATTCTTGGGATATAGCTACATATTAGTTATCGCATGGATATATCGGTTGTATCATGTAATATGTTGTTGGTGATGAACACATGGGGAAACATTGGGAAATTGGTTGATTTTTTCAGCAAAACTTTAGTGATTGTTAAAAAAGACATCAATGCATACTTATAAATCAAAACATTACAAAAAACAAGTGCACGTAATAGGTTTTCTTTGTATGGGGTCCTAATCTATGCGTTGTCTAACTAAATTGATGCAAGTATATTCAAAGTCTATTCATATAATTTATAAATGTAAGAAGACGTGAAAACAAAGCAATACATTCAAAAGAAAAAAAATGAATCACTAGATTAGGTTACATACATGTTTGATTTTATGTTTAGGACATAGTTTGCAACCAATTTACGAGAAATTGGAAATTTTTTATTTTTTTCAATTTTCCATAACTCAGCCCTTCTCCAAATCTCGAAATCGATACTCACAATCCATGATTTTTCATGCAAAACATGAAAAATCATGGATTTGTAACGATTTGTCACAGATTTAATATGATTTACAGAAAAGAAAAAAAAAAAGGATTGAAAATGCTCATCGGATCGAACATGTGGGATACATCGCGCTACTTGTGCATTTTGTATCGCACATGTGGGATACAAGATATATCGGCCGATATCGTCAATATTTAAAAAACTGGTCAAGAGCTCATGCTCACACCATCACGTGTATACTACACCCAAGATATAAATACCCTATGCGCTGTGTGACCTCTCAACGTTAACTTGACCTATGATTCAGACCATAGCCTTACCCAATTGCGATTGTACTGCACCTAGAATAGTGGTGATATAAATGCCTTATAGCTTAATTAGCTCTAGATCCATACACGTCACACCTACTATATAGGACATCACTATGATTAAAAGATTTGGACACTAGTGCTCATTTTGAGCATCATCGAAGGCATTCGTTGCCACAACAAAAACTGTGGTCTACTCATGATCTATATCTAGCAAACACCACTGCAGTCAAATTGTCGATCCCATGGAGCCCCAACTGGATTACCAGTGATACCCCTGGGTTATCAGCCATTATCCCACAAACGGCTCATGGTGCTACAAAACCAGGCAAGTTGCTTTCACACTCCATAGCTAGAGACGCTTAACACTTCACAGATAGGGGCATCTCACGCTTCATAGCTGCATAGATGTCATAACATCCCAAGTTATACAAACATCTTAACGCTCAACGGCTATTGGACACATTTCGATGCTAGTTGCTCAACAACAAAAGTCTGCTTCAATGTTTAACAAATACCAAGAATGGTCTTCAGTGCCAACTGCCAATTAGCAACCAATGACAAAGGATCCATCAGCAATGGTCCTACGCATTACCATACAAGGTAGAAACTTTTGGTTTACTCTTTTAATTAAGAGTTTTATCAAAAGGAGATGTGATTAATGGTGAATGGTATATCATGACTATGAATGCAATCCCCACAATTCCATAGAATCGCTCGAAAGGAGGAGTTTAGAAGGTAGGAAATACAAAATAGAATTGACAAGCTCCATGAAAAGTATAAGAAGCAAATGCCTGACATATGCTTCGCCAAACCTCAAGTGTATCACACTTTGAGGTGCACATACCTTTTCGAACATGGTATATAAACTTACTACCAAGATTTCACCACTGAAAATATAGAAATGCTAATGCTGGTAATCATAACTATTGCAGTATACCTCTGGTCTTTCATCTGCTCCTAGTTTCTGAAGAATGGAGAAAACTAGAAGTAGCAACCTATCCCGATCAATTGTGTTTATCATGGAAACTTGGTCGTGAACTTCATTGTTAGTATGGGCAGTCTGTTGATCTTGAAACTTTTCACCACGATCTTTCTGCCTTGGACTAGCTTGAATATCAGATGGCGCACCTACAACATTATAGGATGGCAAAAAGTGAGCATCACAAGTAGCAAACACATTTAGAATAATGCTTGGGCCATGGGTCTGCTGCAAGTGATAGGAAATACTTTTTTTCGATACAATATTAGAATAATTTCATGATCAGAATAAGATAACCTGGTTCCTTTTCCTCATTATGCACATGAACCAACCCTCGGGCAATAAAATCGGTTGCGGTCCAGAGGAGCCCTATTGCTGTCAAGCTTATATTTAACTCTGTCTTTTGTGAACTGTATGCTCCAGTGACTTCTACACATCTACAATAGTGGCTCAACAAATGGCATCAGGTCAAAATGCAGCAAGCAGTGATCGTGAAAACTTGACATTGTCTACCAATTATCATCCTAACATATTGTAGCCGAATCTAAAATTGAAAGGATTCTCAACAACATATACTGGTTGAAAACCCACACGAAAACAAAATAAATTAGAAAGTTAATGATTGAAGAAAGAATGATGAAGAGAAGGTTGAAGGGATTAAATGATCCACGAATTAACAACACAAACCCATTGCTTCTAAACAAGTAAACATAAGACTTTCAGATGAGTATAACAGTGAAAACTGTATTTAGACCAAGGTTAACCAACTCAGGACTCTCCCAAGTTTACCCGGTTTTTGTTTTCCCCACCGAGTCAGCGTTATTGTTTGAAGTATCCCTGATCTTCAGCTTGGTGATACTGATAACACTGGTAGTGATACCAATAATATTGGTAGTATCAGAAATTCCAGGTATCGCTAAGTATTGGCAATGTATCGCCAATATTTTCAATTGTGTAAATTCCAGGTGTCGCTTGTATTGCAAGTGTATCAGTGATATATCAATAATATCACCAATGTATCGATGTCGCCAAAAATTTGTTTATTAAAAAAAAAAAAAATCCATTCAATTTTTTTTATAGTCGCATGGTTGTATACAGTGTTCAATTTGTTGATGATAATATCAATAGTATTGCACTATTATCGTTATTGCAACACAGGCGCTATCGAGACCACAATCTTTTGTTTCCTTTCCAGTTGTTGATGATTTCTCAGTGAGTATTGTGTATTGTCAATATTCTAAAATATCGATGGATGTCTGGATGGTAGGTTGCTTGGTTGGATGGATAGATGGGATGGATGGGATGGTTGAACTGATTTTTTATGACAACACGTGCTTTTAGGCCCCCATTAAATAGAAAGTTATTATGTGTGCATTCTTTTTGCAATTTTTCGATTCCTAAATCTGTAAATATGTGTATTTTAGCATCTCCTGAAGTTTCATTGACAAATTTAACTGTTTCCCACATGTTTCCCCACATTTCCGGTTATCTACGATACTATTGGTGATATCGATATTGTTTCCGTATCCCCAACCAGCGAAACTTGTAGTGATACCGATACTTCAAACGCTGGTCAAAATATAGCAATGAAAATTGTATGTAGATCAAAGTTGGTTGACTCACTGACTCAGCGTGTCGACTTGGGACTCGCCCGAGCTTACCTAGTTTTTATTCTTCACCGAGTAAAAAATGAAGTAGACTTGGTGGGAATAGAATCAAGACATGAACAGGGCAAGTTTTCCCGCGTTTTGCCAAGACTCAGTTACTCAGACGAGTCATTTAACCCAGGTGAGTCATGTACACCTCTTGTTCTTCTTCCTCCTTAATTCTTCCTTATTCTTCCTTCACCTTCTTCCTTTGTCTTCTTTCCTTCCCAATGCTTCACAAACACAACCCCCCCCCCACAAAAAAAAAAAAAAAAAAAAAAAAGAACAAGAAGAGAAAAAAACTGATGCTCTGTCAAAGTGTGATGGTTGATATGCATGCACTAAGAATTTGTGCATGTGGCATGGAACTAACTCAAATCAAACTGTCCAAATTGTGTGAACCACTTAGGAGTCCAATATAATAACTATATTGATTCTATGAAATGTCTAATTGGTAAAATTTAAAGGATGGTTGAGAATTAAAAATATCAAATGGCTTGATTACAACAAACAAGTCTCTACTAATTAGAGATTACGGTTGTTCAACAAATCTGGTTTTTCGTATATGAGCAATATACCATTCATTCCCCCATTTGGACCGCTTACTTTGAGTCAATGTATAGCACATGTACAATTTCTAAGCACCAGAGTATCAACCACCATACTCTACCAAAGTATCAAATTGCTCTTAAGAAAAAGGGGCTTAAATATTGTTATTGTTGTCATTCGCAGGCATTTAAATAACGGGTTAGAATCCTATTGAAGTTCACCACCATTAAAAATGATGGCTATTCTTCAACACAATGCATGGCATAGTTATAAGGCCAACATATAGGACCTTTCAATCTAGGGATTTTCTACAGCCATCACAACAAGACCCCACCATAAGACTGGTATCTATGGCCATGGCCCATTCATATCATTGGTGTCGATCAATGACTAAGGAAAACCAGGCCCCAATTCTACAAAACGTGACTTGCCCGAGTCAAATTTTATGGGTGGACTGAATTTTGAGTTTTATTTCTGTTCTTCTTCTTCTTTTCTTTCTTTCTTTCTTTTCTTTTTTAATGTTGATCAAAATACAATAACCTAGATGGGGAAAGAAACCCCAATACAAAGGAACAAAATTTACTGAATATTGAGTTTGCCAACCTAGATTTAGAGTAACCCAATACTAATATGTGTGTTGGGGATGTTGCCAATATCCCCAAAGCTTTTTAAGTCACATGTAGGATGGCCATTCATCAATCCAAATGGTGCATTCAATCATATAACTGGGAGCTAGCCATAGTGGAAAGAATCACATTGATTGGTTGACCATAACCCTTTGAATGAGGGCCATTTTTTTTTTCTAATCATCCATTTTTTTAAAAGCCAAAGATGGATAATTAGTGTCATCAAAGCAAAGAGTTCCTTTGCAATCATAAGCAATTCATGTCGAGAACTATTGAATAGACATCTCAAAACAATGATTGGAGATACTTTGTTCCTCTACTCGATCTTGACAATCCATTTTTCATGTATTAATCTAACAGTTAAAATCATACGATCAGCTTGAATTTCTCCCCACAGATTGCTCACAATGATGATTGTAAGTGCCACATAACAATTAAGAAGTTTTAGAACATTACTAATGTCCACATGACAAAGGAAACATTAGCATTCCTCCACACACACAAACATATATATGTATTGGAAAATGATTCAATGGTAACCTTTCCACCGTAAGTATAATAGGTAACACCAAAAACTGGGCCCCAAGTGATATATCCATAACACCTAAATTAGCATATCACCCCTAATCTAAGGCATGGTTTTGTACACCTAATCATGCAAGGGATCGTGGAATCTATTGAGAGAAAAGTTTTATTTTTCCATGGTAGAAATGATTGAAATCAACATTTGATTACATATTTCCAGACCTTCCAATTTGGAGATGGCACTTGGTATGCCGAAATACTATTGGTAGGCGGAACGGAGGCCACAAATACCATATCAGCAGACACGGCCGATGCAGGGGCCCATAATGTTTTCTTTTTTAGTACAAAAATTCTGGAAAATGTGAGGATTCCAAATATGTGTTCTTTTTTAAATTTTCACCATGTTTATGATGGCGTAACAGTCCGCTCTTTGGTGGTAATGTAGTCACACGTTGCCTGCTGATTTTATAACCAGATCGCCTTGGAATGAGTGCAAAAACTCCTATATATGATTTCTCAAATATGAAATTAGCATACCTAATCTAAGGCACGGTTTTCTACATCTAATCATCCTACACATGTTAGAGTATTCTAAAATGAATATTGCAGACAAAAAATAAAAATAAAAATTTTGGGGGCTTTTGTGCATAGTTACTGTTCATGCAAAAATAGCCAGAAATTTAAATATTAAAAAAATTGTACATTAGCATATAACCCCTAATCTAAGGCATGGTTTTGTGCACCTGATCATCTTACACATGTTAAAGTATTCCAAAATGAATATTGGATACAAAAAATAAAAATTAAAAAATTGGGGGTTTTTGCTCATAGTTATTGTTCATGAGAAAATAGCTAGAAAATACAAAAGTTTAATTTTTTTTTACTAAATTAGCATATCACCCCTAATCTAAGGCATGGTTTTGTACACCTAATCATGCAAGGGATTGTGGAATCTATTGAGAGAAAAGTTTTATTTTTCCATGGTAGAAATGATTGAAATCAATATTTGATTACATATTTCTAGACCTTCCAATTTGGAGATGGCAGTTGGTATGCCGAAATACTATTGGTAGGGGTAACGGAGGCCACAAATACCATATCAGCAGATACGGCCGATGCAGGGGCCCATAATGTTTTCTTTTTTAGTACAAAAAGTCTGGAAAATGTGAGGATTCCAAATATGTATTCTTTTTTAAATTTTCACCATGTTTATGATGGCGTAACAGTCCACTCTTTGGTGGTAATGCAGTCACGCGTTGATTGCTGATTTTATAACCAGATTGCCTTGGAATGAGTGCAAAAGCTCCTATATATGATTTGTCAAATATGAAATTAGCATACCTAATCTAAGGCATGGTTTTCTACATCTAATCATCCTACACATGTTAGAGTATTCTAAAATGAATATTGCAGATGAAAAATAAAAATAAAATTTTGGGGGCTTTTGCGCATGTACATGAAAGGTGGGTCATATCTCATTGTACATCATCCAGTAATTATTATGAGGGTCTATGCGCTATATTTCACATTCATCTTTTTTTATTTTACTGGTATTTTTTTCTCTTTGATGGACCCCTCCTTTAATAAGTCCATGACTTTCTTTTAATGTAGAATACAAATGAGCCTAACTAATCTAGTGACCAACAATTATGAATATTTGGATGTTCTAAATCATAAAAAGGACCTTTTTTGGGGGATGAAACTATTGATTCAAAGTACACACAAAGGATAGTGGCTAGGATCAAGAGCACACTTACACATCTTTTGAAAAAACAAGTTGAGTAAGAGGCTAAAATTTTCCAAGTACTAATCATGCCGTTGCCTGCTGATTTTATAACCAGATCGCCTTGGAATGAGTGCAAAAACTCCTATATATGATTTCTCAAATATGAAATTAGCATACCTAATCTAAGGGACGGTTTTCTACATCTAATCATCCTACACATGTTAGAGTATTCTAAAATGAATATTGCAAACAAAAAATAAAAATAAAAATTTTGGGGGCTTTTGTGCATAGTTACTGTTCATGCAGAAATAGCCAGAAATTTAAATATTAAAAAAATTGTACATTAGCATATAACCCCTAATCTAAGGCATGGTTTTGTACACATGATCATCTTACACATGTTAAAGTATTCCAAAATGAATATTGGATATAAAAAAAATAAAAATAAAAAAATTGGGGGTTTTTGTTAATAGTTATTGTTCATGAGAAAATAGCTAGAAAATAAAAAGTTTAATTTTTTTTTACTAAATTAGCATATCACCCCTAATCTAAGGCATGGTTTTGTACACCTAATCATGCAAGGGATCGTGGAATCCATTGAGAGAGAAGTTTTATTTTTCCATGGTAGAAATGATTGAAATCAACATTTGATTACATATTTCTAGACCTTCCAATTTTGAGATGACAGTTGGTATGCTGAAATACTATTGGTAGGCGTAACGGCGGCCACCAATACCGTATCGGCAGATTCGGCCGATGGAGGGGCCCATAATGTTTTTCTTTTTTAGTACAAAAATTCTGGAAAATGTGAGGATTCCAAATATGTATTCTTTTTTAAATTTTCACCATGTTTATGATGGCGTAACAGTCCACTCTTTGGTGGTAATGCAGTCACACGTTGATTGCTGATTTTATAACCAGATTGCCTTGGAATGAGTGCAAAAACTCCTATATATGATTTGTCAGATATGAAATTAGCATACCCAATCTAAGGCATGGTTTTCTACATCTAATCATCCTACACATATTAAAGTATTCTAAAATGAATATTGCAGATGAAAAATAAAAATAAAAATAGCTAGAAAATAAAAAATGTTTTTTAAAAACAATTAATACTTTTATATTATTTTTTTTATAAAAACAATAATATATTAATATGAAATAAATAGGGCAAAAAGAAGTACCAAATCAACAACAAATCTAGCAAAAGATGGTTGATTGGGTCTTCTAATCAATGTTCTTAAATCACATATGCGATTGCATGCGATCAGCATATGCTGTTCGCATATACGATCGCACAATCGCATACGCCATGGCATATTTTTTTTCAAAAAAAAAAAAAGAGGGAAAAACTCGTCTTATTAGTACACATGATTGGATTGGGTTATTTTACTTATTTCATTATAGTTTGAGTGTTTCATTAAGTGATATATTTAGTTACTTATATTATATTATATAAATTTTAACAAAACAATCAACAAGCTACATTAAAAGATAACTAATTATTATAAACTTCGAACAAAGAAATTTTAATGATAAATGGATAACTTGAAACAACTTACAAGTTATCACTTACAACTTAATTTACAAAAAGTAAGCAAAACTTATAAAATACAAAAAATAAACATAATTGAAATAATTGTAGAGAGATTAGAGTAAGAAAGAAAGAGGTGTAAGAGAGAAAGAGTAAGAGATTTAGAGCTTTGGAGTAAAGAATAGTGAAAATGGAGGGGATATGAGTGCCTAATTATAGGCAAAAGTTCTCCAATTTGAAAAAAATAAAAATAAAAATAAAAAACTTCTGCTCTTGGCTATTGGGAAATATGTGATCGTATACTCGCATATGCGATCGCATATTTATCGCATGTAAAAGTATGCCATGGCATACTTGCCAGGATCGCATATGCCATCATGGCATATGCGATTTGATCAATAATATGCGCATATGTGATCGCATATGCGCATATGCGATCGCATATGCGCATATGCGATCGCATTTGATAACACTGCTTCTAATCATCATACAAACAATTTCCAGCAAGAAATTAAATTAAAATTTAAAATTAAAAAATTAAAAAAATCAATTACCTCTATTTTCAAATTTCTCCCAAAATGGCCCTGGGAGCTTTTTGATCCATTCAAAAACCTTAGATGGGGAGTTCTTAATCTTGTTTTTGTACACTAGGTAGGTTGAAATTGAAGTAGGAAGAACGAAAAATGAGTAGGAAATGAAGAAAAGTGGAACAAAGAAGATTTGGAAATCTATATATATATATATATATATATATATATATATATATATATATATATATATATATATATGTGGCCATTTTTCAACCATACAGTTCACTTTTCCAAGGTCACACAGTTGCAACCACTTAACGCATATGGGGATCCGCCGATACCATTAGATAACAGCCATATCAGCTGTCATGTAATGGATTCGGCACACTGATGTTAAAGATGGAAAGAAACTTCTAATAGCTAAGTTTCCTATTATTTGGAAAAGATAATTTCACACTATGGTTGTTAAATTTTATGATGAGACGGGAATGTAAGCATTGAGTTATGAATGCAAGATCACTTGGCACATTGTTTGCTGAGGAAAAGATGGCATTATAGGACCTTGAACTATGTCTTCCATGAGTGTTTTTGTATGCATTTCACTTTTCCTTAAGAGCGATGAAGGAAAAAAATTACAAAAGATAGAAAATAAACAATATTTGTATTTTACATGATTCAATAAAAGTTGATATATGTTGAAAATGAGAATTTTTATGGAAAATAAATCCTTAAAAAACTGAATTTATGAAAAAGGCCTTAACTATTATGAATTTTCAAAAGGATCCTTTGAGGTGAAACTACTTGCTTTCAAACAGCTGTCTGGTTGGTTGGCGTGGTGACCAGAATGCCCTTGGTCAGTTTTCTTTAAAGTATTGTGGCCAAGCATTATGGAGCTGACGTGGTTTTTGTATGACATCCAGCCTGTACAAAATGTGCGCCATATCATGATGATTAAATGCCCCAAAAATTAGGTTAATCCATTATCAGGTGGGCCAAATGTGGAATTGGAGGTTTTTGAGAGGTGTATGTTGGTTTCTGTGATGTTGCCCACTTGATGACTAGATCAGCCTGATTTTTAGTCATACAATAATCATGGTAGAGTCCACGTATTTGATGGGTTAGATGTCATAAACACTTTCCATTGACCCTGCAAAAATTGGCTCTGCCATTTTTGTTAAAAGAAAATAAATGAAGAGCATTTTGGTGATTTTTTCCATCTAACCGTACGCATCATTTTGAAAATTTGAAATAGTCAAAAGCCCATAAATTCAGGTTTTCGAAATTTATTTTTTTTTCATAAAGATCTGCTAGGCTGCTTGTCAAAAGAAAAGGAAACAAACAAATCATGCCAAAGTGTTCTCCAAGAGCAAGAGACAATGTCAAGAGACTATAATATATGAGATCTCGAACAGTAACCAAAAACAGAAAGCCATCAGCGACTTGCAAATAAATGGAGGAAGAAACACAAAGGACACAGAATCTTACACATCAAGGCAATCTGAAGGTATTGTTGACAGTCCATCATTCATGATAACACGAACACTCTGCAAAAAATAAATATATACACTCGAAGATAAATGATAAGCCAACCTCTTATTATTGTCCTTAATGTCCTACAGGCAGTGAAGGAAGCCAGATTCTAGAATCAGTCAAGCATTGGATGTCCTACTGGCACTGAATGAAACAAGATTCTAGAATTTCTTGCAACAATTAAATGGATCTGCAGCACATTGTAGCAACCATGTCATGTCACAGTTTCAACACTTTATGACTACAGACTCTTTCTAGTATAGATACTTGTATTAAAGTTGGTACATAACACAATTGCGAGAAAAGTTTTGAGGCTCTACTTGATATGCAGAATCATCCCTATCATATGATAGGGAGTTTTGACACAAACTATGTGCAGTAATTTGAGGCCCACTTTACATGCACTCACCATCACAGGAAGATTTGTTCCAGGAATTCCTGTTTGAGGTTCAAATTAAAGTTAAAAGAGTCGTATTCTTGTTTGAGGTTCGAATCAAGTTAAACAGTCACATGCGCCCATGCACACAAGCGGGCAATTGCGGATCACACACACGCAAATATGAGCAGGTCTGACATTACAAGTAATTGGATGAGTGTGATTGTCCAGCTAACATTTAATTGCCAATGTGCACACGCGCCTTAGTTGCACAGTTCTTCTAACTAGGGGCAGCTCCTGCTTTCACTCACACTTCGGATTCAAGCTCCCGCTCTGCTTTCATTCACACTTCACATTCAACCTCCCGCTCATACTTTCACAGCTCTTCCACCCAAATTTGTTGCCGCTTCGCTTCATGCTTCATGAAACTATAAGACACCCATGCAATGTTCAAAATATTGTTGATGTTATTGATGATATTGGCCAATATAATCCATATCACTCATCAGCAATACAGATATGGGGGTTGATAACATTGTTTAGATAATATTGCAAATATTATCGATAACATTTATTTTTTTTGGAAAGATAAAGAGATTTTATTAAGAGGGCGCTGAGATGGCACCACAGAGTTTACAACCCTATCTAGCACAAAGCAAAGGAGCATCTTTCAAAAGCAAAATACAAGAGGCCCATTTGGCAACGATAAATTTCACCCTACTAATTACAAAAACAACTTCCTTTTGTGGTATCATTGAAGCGCCACCCATCTCCAAAACCAAAAAAAGAAGCCCAAAAAGCCACATAAATAGCCAACTGTCATTCCGCTCGAGCTTGCTTGGAATACAAACCCCTTGCCGTACCTCCAAAAAGCTATCCACTGAAGCGGGCATGCACCACTGAATCTTGAATGAAGAGAGGATAGAACCCCAAATCTTCCAAGAAAAGGGGCAATGGATGAAGAGGTGATCCACTAACTCCTTGTTATTTTTACATATAGTGTACTTATTCGGAATGAACATTCCTCTCTTCCTTGGATTATAAATTGTCAACACCCTCTTTCTACCAACAAGTTATCCGAAGGCCACCACTTTTGGAGGGGTCCCATACTGCCAGTGTTTTCAGTAGCGCTGCAGCATAGCATGTAGCGTATGCTACGTAGAGTACGCAAGTAGAGCAACTCCCTGGTAGCATAAGCTACAAGGTATGTAGCATAAGTTGGAGTGCATGTAGTCTATGCTACATGTAGCATAGTGTAGATAGCATAAGCTACATGAAATCTCATTTTTAAGTGGTTTTTCTATGTTAGATTAACACCTATTTTAAAATGTTGAAGACTTATACTTATGACACATGGCACTACATTAAACTAATCCAGACCATTCAAATTGTGGCCCAAATCATGGATAGAGCACTTAGATCAATCCGGACCATCCAAATTGTGGTCTATATCATGAATTTGAGATGTTTTAATTTAAAATATATATATATATATATATATATATATATTAAAAAAAAAGAATAAGTCACACTTAGAGATGTCTAAAGGCAGAGAGAGAGATTTTGCAAGGAAATAAGCAGTTGATGATCCAGATACGTAGTCAATAACTCATAGAAATTATGCATTTTGAAAATTTTATCATATTTTCTGTTATTTTAATTAAAAAATATTATGGATGGTGCAGCTTACGCTATACGCTATAGAAGGCCAAACGCCACGCTATTTAAAATACTACGCCATAGCATGCCCGTGGGAGCACGACCCTCGCCCAAGGAAGGTCGCACCAAAGAATAGAAAGAAGAAAATATTATCAATACCATCGCCGACAATAATAATAACATCGCTGATATCTTGTGAAATTTAAAATAGCGTGAGACATCGGCAAACTCCTTTGTTATAAATGCAAGTTATCATTGATACATGCAACATTATCGCATGTATTAGTGACTTGAGCAAAATTACGGGTGAAAATAAAAAGAAGATTCAGATGTTTTTTTTTTAAGCTACTTTTTGTGAAATTTTATTTTTTTTTTTCGGAGGGGGGGGGGGAACTCTTCCTAGGGGTGTATTGGTTCTCTTTAGTTTCTGGTTGTATCTTCTGTTTTTTTTTCTTTTTTTGTATTATTCCACTACTTGTACTGTATGATACTTGAATAAACATCAACTCAATTTGGATATAATATTTGTCTGACATGGAATGGTTTACACCCATATGAAAGTATCAAGTACCTTTTTTTATATATTTTGAGTCCGAAGTGTGTGGTAATGTGTCTTTTAACATTCATGAAATTTCACTGAAAAATTCTACATTTTTCCTAATGTTTCCTCAATATATCCCTCAATCAACAATACATTCCCTGTCATCTGCTATATTATCAATCATCTCAATACATGTTTCTGTATCCCAAGGCTACGATACAATAACGAGACATAAAACCTTGCACCCACTCAAACGCACACATGCACGCGCACACATTTTCATACATTATATGTACGTGGCCAAATGTTATCATCCAGTTAACTTATGATTGCCAATGTGCACATGTGTGTACACACACACACACAAAGATGAAAAAACAAAAACCTGATGACAATGGAATATTCAATATTAGCAAAATTCATTCTATTCAATATTAGGAAAATTCGTTATATTCTCTAAAACCAATAAATTTCTTCTTTTACCTGGAACCCCAATGGGATAAGATCCTTCTCTGATGCATCAGCGACTGACCTGGGAAATGAATGTAATCAAGAATCAAGAAGCAGGTACCACTCACAATTAGACAGTAAAAAGAACGGATTATGTAAGTATAAACCAAACCTCAACATTTCAAGAATATTGAGCCAACTGTAGTATAACTTCTCTCCATGTCTCTGGAGAGCAATGTTGCAAGCAAAACAATACGTCAAGAAAGAATTGACTATTTAAAATTCATCGAACAGGCCATGTCAATTTGAATAAAATTACCTCTAAAACATGAAGCAGAATTTTCAATGATCCAGCATGGACATCAGGGTTTTGAGTAGACTTATAAAGGACCCTTAGTGGAGATATTATAGAACATTCAAATGATCTCAAGTCCGTACGCATAATTTCCATCTAGAAGTAAGGGAAAACATTGACAAGCAGTATCAGATACCATACTTTGGTAGTGTGTGAAATTCTAACTAAAGAAGAATAGTTTACTAACATTGTCATCTGCAAAATGGTTTCTGGTGCTTTGAAATCGGTCAGAACCTAAGACAGCACAAATAGATTGATCTAATGCATCAAGAGCCATATTTCGTAATTGTGGATTGGAGTTCTCCGAAAGCTGCAGAACATTATTGTCGATGTCAAGAATGAAATTGTTATAACCACCAAAACCACGAGACAATCTCATGCTTATCACCTCAAGAAGATGGCCAACGACTTGATCCCACAAAGGCTCTACCCCTGATAATACATCAGATGACAATCAGCACAAAGGAAATAATAGCCCAGGCAGAAACAGGCTACATATCTCCTGGTTATGGAAGTTGAGGGATATAATACATAAATCCACGAATCCAGAGGTATTTGCTACTGTTCAGCAATAGTAGACTCTGAACATTAGCTAGCCCAAAAGCCACATAGAGAACAATAGATTCTGAAGCAAAATTGAACCACCAAGCAAGAGAAAACATACGCACTAGAATAAAAGGAGATGAAAATTCTTAAGCATTTGTTTGGTATGGATGACAAATAATCCTAAACAAGAAGTACATTTGATATGTCAAAGAACTTGTAAAGAACATATCTTAAACTAATGGACAGAAATATGTGAACCAGAGTGACCAATTCTTCACATGGAAGTTCAGGAAAATCTTAGAATCATGAACAGGAGATATCACCATTGATGCAAAACTTGTAATCAAAAAGAGCACATCCAAAGATGTATGTAATGGGATATTCTCTTGTGCAAATGTTTTTACCAAAGTTGTGTTGCAAATGACCTCTGTGCACACCACGAAGATGTGTTCATGGCGTCCAATCTGACCATCACACACGTGATGTTGCATTTTTCCATGGGCTCAAAAATCAGGCCAATCCGAAACTCATGTAGGGCACAATGGCAGGAACAGTTCGAAAAGGTATGCCCATCATTGATTTGTGCTCGGAGCCAACCTGAGTTTCATAATGGGCAGATTTTTGAGCTGTCCCATCATCTGGTGCTGATGTTTCATATCAGTAGATTGATGGAATACACAAAGCACAGTAAGCCCTCTACAAGAATCTAGGCGTCCGTCTCAGGTGTTTTATAAGTGTGGCCCACCTAAGTCATGGATTGGCCTCATTCTGGACCCACACATAAACGGGGAACCATGCATAATGGTCAGACTGGATGTTATCAATACATCACAGTGGCACCCAAAAAGGTCATTTGCACCACAATTGTGGTTAAGATGCTTGCACTAGAGAATTTACCTACAAACATATATGTCCATGATAGTGTGGAATGGCGAGTTGACTGCAATTAGTTGGGGCAAGGCTTATAGATGATGATGATGATGGGTGTGTGAGCTTTGCTAAGCCCACATGCATGAATATGGCAGGTCAATGCCTAAGTATCCATTCATCAGACTCTGAAGATGCTCTTGCCTAAGAATCAGATTGGTCCACTTGTCAAGTGGGTCATAACCAAGGTTGCTAGAATCGCACGATTCACGATAATTGTACGATTCAAATCGTATGGTCGAATTGCAAATACGATCGAATCGTATGATTCGATAATAAGCCTCCAAAAAGGCAGCATCCGGTCAAATTTTTGCGCTTTTGGTTTTAAAACCTATTAGAAAAACATATCTTTTGCTACTTTTGAGAGATTTTGGTGACTTTTGGAGCTTGTGGGCCATAGGAAACCTAGAGAAAGAAATCAAGATATCTTTTTCGTCGCTCAACGGAATCGAACACCGCTTCTCGCATTCGATTTCTAATTGAAATAGGTATGAATACAAGTAAAATATTCAGTTATTCCTTTCTATTTCATTTCTTTCATATATTGGTGAAAATATAGGTTTATCGGAAAAGAAAAATAGAATATTTCAAAATTTTTCATTTTTTAAAGATTTTTGCAATTCTTTTTTAGGGCTTTTGTGCTTAAAAGTTATTTATGCTCCACATACAGTATAATATCACTTCTTTTCTTTCTTGGGATATATAGTTGTGAGATTTGGTGTTTATGTTGGCAAAAATAGTTTTTTTTTTTTCAAAATTTTTCAAATTTAAACTAGTTTTCTCATTTTTAATAAATTTAAAGTCTTCTAAGTTTGTGTAGGTGCTAAATAGTTTTTTCTTAATATATATGCAAGCTTAGCTTGTCACTTGTATGTTGCTGACTTGCCATGTTGGTTCGTTTTGAGCATTGAAGATAGGAAATAAATAAAAATTGAAGAACAATGATCTTACATGCGAGTATTGTTCAAAGATGGATGAGAACAATAATCTCTACCTAAGATGCAATTTTTGTAGAAAGGCATATTGGGGATGTGTGTTTCAAATGAAACATCACCTAGCCTAAACAAAGAAGATTGTTGCAACATGTCCCCAAGTATGGGATAAGGTAGCAGAAAAATTCAAGAAATTATTAAATGGTAATGTTAGTGAGAAGAAGCAACAAGAATAGATAGCCTATGATGTTGGAAGGGTTCCTATAATTGATGATATCGATGAAATGGGTGGTGGGAAAAGAAAGAGAACAATTGATGATTTTATGGTAAAGAGTGGGCCAAAAGAAAACAACAAGCCACTCTAAACAAAATCTAGAAGAAGGGAGATGGAGACTGTTTGTGTCTATCTATTTCGCATTTCCTATAGGTGAATGCCCCACCATTCAACCTTGAAAAGAGCTCATTCTTCGCACCATTGATGGAAATTGTTGCTGCATTTGGGCGGGATTGAAGCTTCTGTCATATCATGAAGTGAGGAAGAAATTTTTGAAGATGGAGTTTTAGTCGATAGACAAATCTATTGATGTACATAAGAATGAATGGGGAAGACTGGATGCACGATTATGTCGAATGGGTGGACCGATGGAGTGAATCAGTCGATTACAAATTTTTTGGTTAATACTTTAAGTGGAACGGTATTTTTAAGATCTGTTGATACATTCGATATTTCCAAAAATACTCCAAGTGGAATGGTATTTTTAAGACTTGAGTCAATGATTGATGAAGTGGGTGAAGAGAACATTATGCAAGAAGTTACAGATAGTGCATTTGCCTATGTGAAGGCGGGTCAAATGTTAATGGAGAAGAGGAAGACATTGTTTTGATCTCCATGTGTGGCCCATTGCATATACATAATGCTTGCAAGCATTGGAAAGCTGCAGGTTCATTCAGAGACCGTGACGAAAGCAAGGGCCATAACACTCTATATTTACAAATATTGTTAGGTCTTGAATTTGATGAGGAAGCACGCAAAGGGAGAGTTGACTCGACCGGTCATAATACGGTTTGCTACGTGTTTAATGCAGGAGCATTTTCACACCGGGCTCGAGTGGGGTAGCTTGTGGGATGTGGGGTCACACTCGAGGTGGATAGCCCGTGTGAAGCGAAACCCATGTGAAGAGGGGCCCACGAGGGGGTTTGGCCAAGGTCCTAACCCATGCAATGTGAGGCCTGGGCTATGAGATAAAGGGATTGATTCGCCACCCTTTATCAGTTCGAGCTTTTAGAGCAGGCAGCTAGTTGTCTTGCATCAAAGTGGTATCAGAGTGGGAGGTCTCATGTTCGAGACTCCTCACCAAGGGTGATTAATGCAGGGGCATTTTCATACCAGGTTGAGTAGGGTAGCCTATGGGATGCGGGGACACACTCGGGGTGGGTGGCCCGTGTGAAGCGGAACCCATGTGAAGTGGGGCCCATGAGGGGGTTCGACCGAGGTCCTAACCCATGCGATGTGGGGCCTGGGCTATGAGAGAGATTGATTCGTCACTCTCTATCAGTTCGAGCTTTTAGAGCAAGTGGCTAATTGTCCTACATCAATATTACTTACCTTTAAAAAGCATTTATGAAAATAGAATTGGCCCGAGGTCAATGTTTACCTCCAAAGAATGGGAAGGTGGTAGCTTCTCTAAGATCGCAAAAGGGAAGCATGTTTAAGACATAGTTTTGGCCAATGTAGATTTTTGGCCATCTATCAAGGTTTGCTTGAAGACTACTCTCCCATTGGTGAAGGTGATGCAGGACAATTAACCACTTCCTCTAAAAGCTCGAACTGTTAAAGTATGGCGAATTAATCCTTTTATCTCATAGCCCAAGCCCCACGTCTCATGGGTTTTAGGACCTCGGCCGAACCCCCTTCGTGGGCCCCAAATCACATGGGCCGCCCACCCCGAGTGTGTCCCCGCATACCACGAGCTACCCACTCGAGCCCGGTGTGAAATGCCCATTAATCACCCCTGGTGAGGAGTCTCGAACACGAGACCTCCTCCGTGGGCCGCACCCACCCCGAGTGTGCCCTTGCATCCCACAAGCGACCCCACTTGAGCCCAGTGTGAAAATGCCCCTGCATTAGAAGGTGCTACAGCTAGTTGATTCAGATGAGATGCCGACCATGGGATATATTTATAAAGCGATGGATCAGGCGAAAGATGCTATAGCAAAAAACTTGGGAGAGGTGAAAGTAATATTCAGCTATACGGGAAATCATAGACAAACAGTGGAATATTCAATTGCATACACCCTTACATGCGGCGGCTTATTTCTTAAATCCGAGATTTCAGTATAATGATAATTTTCATCCATATTTAGAGATTAAAACCAGCCTATATGACAGTATTGAAAGAATGGTCCCTAATTCAAGGCAAAGGGTTATTATTGATTAGCAAGTGGATAAGTTAAAAAAGGCCTATGCTTTATTTAGAAGAGAGACAGAATAATTAACTAAAATGACAAACCAACCAGGTGATTTTACTTACAATTATTTTTCTTATATAAGTTTAATTGTGTGCCTATTGTTTATATAAATTATATATGATTATGTTTTAGGTTTATGGTGGGAGAGTTACGGAGACGAGGGTACAGAATTGCAAAAGCTAGCTATTCATATTTTAAGTTTGACATGTAGTGCTACTGGTTGTGAGTGCAACTGGAGCACTTTTGAGCAGGTGAGACATTATTGAATTCATTAATCAACTTATGAATTCATTAGTGACCAATAGCCTTATATTATTACGTTTATGGGCTTGCAGATACATTCAAAGAAGATGAATAGACTTGAGCAACAACAACGAAGATTGAATGCGCTCATCTTTGTAAAATATAATCTCCAGCTCGAAGTCCATCATGCAAAGAGAGAGAAGGACCAAAGGCTTGATCATATATATTTAAAAGATATGGAATCTAATAATGAATAGATCACGGAGAAAGAGGATCCCGCACTTCCTACAAATAAGACATGAATGGACATAGGTGAATGCTTTGTTGAAGGCTTGGAGGATGTGCAAGGTGTAGGCGGATCCCCATCAAAACCGGATGGGTGATGTGGTATGACTCGTATTCTTATTGTTTAATCCTGTAATGTAGTATTATAATTATTAATTAATAGCTTATATTATAATAAATTTTGCAACAACTATTTTGTTGGTATAAGAAAACTTACTATTTAAAGCAAAGTGAAGGGAAAAGCGAGAGTGGAAGAAGTAGAGATGGAAGATGAGTTTATTTCGACATCAAATTATGAAGATGAAGATGATGTTGATAATGTTGACCTCATTGGTGATGAGGATGATGATCGCACAACCGAGGAAGAATAGATTTGTTTGGACTTTTAATTTACTTTTTGAATTATAGAAACAAGTGAATATAGCATCATAAATGTAAATGGGGATGGGGGGGAAATGTTATTTTTTTGAATTATATAGAAAACTTACAAGTACATGGGATGGGAAAAGGAATTATTGTTTGAACTTGATTATGACATGATGATATATACAAGATACACCTTTTTGTTTTTTGCATATTCACGACAAAATGGATGATTGATGTGATTTTTTAATTTATTTTTTTTATATTTTTTTATGACATGTTTTATGAAATCTGAAATAATCTTATGATTTACAATACGATAACAATTATGACAACATTGGCCATAACATACATACATATGTCATGGTAGAGTGGAAAGGCATATCAGGATTCTTTTAGTTAACCTACAAGGCTTAGATGATCATGATATGTGTGTATGTGCATGTTCATGTGTGTATGTATGAGCTTTCCTAAGCCTACACATGCATAAGGCAGGTCGATGTCCAAGAATCCATTCATATACTACGAAGATGTCTTGCCTAAGAACCAGATCAGTCCACTTGTCAAGTTGGTCAAAGTTTACTGAACAAATGTATAGAAAGAAATTGGGTAAATGCATGGGAGGGCTTTGATGACTTTGATATTGAACCTATTAGCCATCCTATCACTTGTTATGGCCGCATGGCAGTATAGGACCTGCCATATACACATCTCCTTCCTCCATCTGTGTGTGGTAACGCATGTACACGCGTGGGTGTGTCTATACATGCATGGGTGCACTTGATAGACGGGTCAAGGGCATAACTAAGCATATGCACCCCAAAAAAGATGGCTACCAACACAATTGTGGTGCTAATGCTACCATAGCATCAACTTCCACGCGCGCTCGCATGCTACATGTAGTCAATGTTTAAATTATCGGTGAAATTATCAAATTATCACTGATAATTTTATTGTTGTCGGCTAAACAAAACCAAAACCCACAAGTATCGCTTCTCATCTAGATATCAGCGAGATTTCGCTGATATTTTTGAAATTTTGACATTTTCATTGATCATCGATGATAAAATTGAGTCAGGCTTCATGAAAAAATAAATAAATAAATAAAAAGAAAATACTTTTTTTTTTTTTTTGCAGATTAGAAGTATGAAATAATCTAAACAATCTTTGAGGTAATGGATTTCCGGGATTTCCTTGACTGGATAGTAATCTTGTTGGCATTTTCCCTCCTCCAATTGCTATTTTACCAGAAAGAATCACCGAATTTTGCATTCCTGTAGAGAAGATGCTTCGGAACATCATTTTAGGGTTTTAAAAAAGTCATGAGTTTCCTCTTTCCCTTTTGTTTACCAAAGTGGATTATGTGAGACCCCATACTCGCCCAAGACAATGTGACCCTTACCATGGGGCCTGCTTGATGTATGTATTCTTTATCCATGATGTCCATCCGTTTTTACATATCATTTAAGTGCATTATCCAAAAAATGAAGCAGATCCAATTATCAAGTGGACCATACCATAGGAAACAATAGTGATTGACCATTAGTGGGCCACAAAAGTTTTGGATCAAGCTAATATTTGTTTTTTTTTGTCCCTTTATCCAGGATTATGTGACCTTATGGAAACATCAAGGTGCTACCCTATGAAGTTTTTAATGGTGGGAAGTTCAATCACCACTGTTTCCTATGTTGTGGTCCACTCAATAATTGGATATGCTTCATTTTTTGGATAATTCCATAAAATTATATGGAAAAATGGATGGACGACATGGATACAAAATAAATACATCAAGGTGGGACCCACAATACGGGCCGCAGTCTTGGGTGGGTCCAAGGTCTCACTTAATCTGCTTCCTTTCTTTACACTAGCGTGATTTGGCTGCAACCTGGAACCAACGATGTGGGTGAGACCCTGATTATAGGGCTCACCTCGATGCATGCATTGCATATCCACATTGTCTATCTGTTTTCCATATTATTTTTGGGTGTGGTACCAAAAATGAAGAAAATGTAAAGTTCAAGTGGACCACACCACGGGGAACAGTGGGTTTTTACCATTAAAAACCTTTTGTCGGCCACAAAAGTTTTGGATCAAGCTGAATTTTTATTTTTTTTTAACTTTCATCCAGGTCTTTTTTATCTTATTAACAGGTTCGATGGTAAAAAAACTTATGGTGAACCCTGGGAAGTTTTTAATGGTTGGCATTCAACAACCACAGATGGATGGCGTGGATATACAATTCATGCATCGAGGTGGGCCCTACGTTCAGGGTCCCACCCACATCACTGGTTCCAGGGTGGTAGCCAAGTCGCGCCCTGTTTACACCTTCTGAATGCAAATTAAGTTGCAATTTTCAATTCCCATGCGATGTGTCATGTGTGTGTATATGTGGGCCTACCTTAATGCATGTGTTGTATATCTAGTCTGTCCATTTATTTTGCCATGTCATTTTAGGGCATGGGCTGAATAACAAAGCAGATCCAGATCTCAGGTGGACCACACCATACAAAACAATGGTCATTGAACATCCACCACTAAAAACTTCCTAGAGTCCAATATAATGTTTATTTGCCATCTAAGTTGTTCATAAGGTCACATAGACCTAGATGGAAGGGAAACACAAAATCAGCTTGATCCAAAACTTTTGTGGCCCACAAAAAAAAAAAAAATTTAATGGTCATTAACCACTGTTTCTTATGGTGTGATCAGTGGTCCACCTGATATTTGGATTTGATTCATTTTTCAGCCATGCCCTAAAATGAGCTGGCAAAATGGATGGCCAACATAGATATACAACACATACATTGAGGTGGGACCATGGCCAAGTCGCACCCACATCGCTGATTGATGGGGCAATGCAAAGTCTATGTAAGCGCCTTTCTTTCTTTAAATGGGACCCATTTTGTTATACGATGAGGATGGGTTGGCCGAAAGGGATCCATTGGGGCAATTTAAAGAAAAATAAAGGATTAAATTATTTATTTTCTATTTTCTAAATTATTTTTAAATATTTTTTAAAAAGAAAATAATAATTTAATGAAAAAAAATTTGTTAAAATCTATTTGTGTGGATTATGTAATGAATGGTTGGATTGATGGGTGGATGGGATGGTTGGATGGAGGTTCGATGGATGGGATAGTTGGATGGATGGATTGGGAGGTTGGATGAATGGATGGGTGGTTGGGTTGGATGGATTGGGCAGTTGGATGGATGGATGGGTGGGTGGGCTGGATTGGATGGATGGATGGAAGGGATGGTTGGATGGATGGTTGGATGGATGAAAACTTAGTATATGTGCATTCTTTTTGTAATTTTTGTAATCCTAAATATGCAAAAATGTGTATTTAAACATCTCCTGAAGTTTCACTGAAAAATTCTACCGTTTTCCCATGTTTACCCTACATTTCCGGTTATCGGCGATAACGATATTGTTTCCTTATCTCCAGCCAACGAAACTTGTAGTGACACTGGCAACTCGAACACTGCATGTAGTTCATTCGGTATCTTACCTTTTTGTGTTTTATATAATAAATAATTATATAAATTGTATTTAAAAATTACAAACTAAATGATTTACAATCTTGCATCAGATTTTATAATCCTGTTTGATTTCAAATAATGTCCTCAATCATCTATAAGTTACTTATCTCAATTACATGAAGTTACATCAAAGAGCATCAATTTAAAATACATAAATTGCCAAACCACATTAATAGGATCATAACTTTGGTTTGGCAGAGCACAAGTTTGTATGATATGTGAACTCAACCAAAAACATGGCTATCTAAGACATTAGAATAGAAAATGCAGAACACTGAACAATCACGAAAATTCCAGGTAACCAATGATTGGTGCATGTACACAGTTTCTGATATTCGAACTAACAAGCATCATTATGTAAGTATTTAATTTCTAAAAAGTGAAGACCATCAAATAAAAGAAGGCAGCAATTCAAAGAATTGACAAGCAAGCAAAACAATAAAATTGCTTCCTGCAGCTTAGTAGATGCACAAAAACTAATTTAGGGCTGGCATGCTGCAATTTTATTGTTACTGTTTAACAATATATATGACAGGCTGCAATTCCTTTCAAACAGTGATAGATCAAGCACAAATGCTAAAAACTTGATTCCCACCAAATGCAGTGCAACTGGACAGAATAAAATAAACGTAAAAACTTCCAGTTTCCTTCATTCAAATAAGAGTATAAAAAATATATCCACAATGAAATAAGGTGCTAGTAAAATTATGAAAACTAAAAGAGAAGTTTTGAAGTGATAAAGAATGGATGTACTGTGCAGATTGTTTAGTAGTATTGAAATCATTCTTTCCACAGCAAATGTGATGCTTCCAATTTGTTGGCCCAAAGTCTGCCCTGAGCCACTGAAATTTCCGGAGATGCATTGATTAGATAACTGATGCAGTGCAGAAAGAAGTGACTTTACTGCAGATAAGTGCATCAGTGCTGAGCTTTCGAACAGCTTAGAGAAAAGGGGAAAAAAATCACACACACACAAAAAAAAAGTCAGAACAATTTATTTATTTTTTAAGTGCAATAAAGGAATTTCACAAGTTCATCTGCTTACTTGAGAATTCAAAGAAGAAAGGATATTGAAGTCACTGTATTGTCCAGATGTTTCCTTTGTAAACCTAGGAACAGTGGTAGAGACTTCCTAAATGTAAAAACAGAACAGAATGTGTTAACACTTGCAAAGGAGCTATCTGGGAACAGTTTATGAGGGGAAAAAAACATCCTTTTGAAAGCAAGTAATTCCACCCATCCTTATGTTTCCATGCAATCACCAAATCAACTGCGTCTCACGAATTTCAACGATAAAGATTATACGCACTTCAGTGACAATTCGTAAGACAACAATTCAGAAAGCAAATTGAAGTTGTATCATTCTGAGAGAGAGAGAGAGAGAGAGAGAGAGAGAGAGAGAGATGCATTTCTTTTTTTAAAAGCAATAACAATTTTATTAAAAGGAGCACAAACGGCTCTACAACTACATATTTGCTAACAATGACCAATCATTTTGGTCAAAATCCTCTACACATGAAACCATCCTATTACATTCAGTTTAGCCCTCTTTTAGGCATCCACCTCTGTCACACTCTTGTTTTGGAAGCCCTGATAAAGAAAAATACACAATCAGTTCCATATAGGGTTGGCATAACTGTGCCAAAACATGCTCTGATTTGCATAAAAACTATTTATCCACGATCCAACAGAAAATTCCAGATCCAAACCCAAACTTCTTCCCATCTGAAAACTGACCATCTTTCCCAATATTGTATCTTCCTCATTGTGTCATCCTGGTACAGGTTGCACGACATGAAAACACGATCAGCATCCTCTCTCAAGTAAACAGCAACCCATACTGCATCACCTCTCAGCCATTTCATGGTCCTGTCATCCTCTTCCAGATTGCAATTTTCATTTAGCCAAGAGTTAATTTCTGCTTCTGACGCCCCCGACCTGCCTGTAGGAACGAAACTAAGTTCTACTTCCTTCCATGAGTCCTCCAACACTTGTTTTGAAAAGCGCTTCCCTTACACTCCGATCAGCCCCCTCCGTGTTTGGAAGGCCCTCAAAAATCAGATCCAGCAAACTTATGTTAGATTGGGAGGAAAAACGGAGTCCAAACCACTTTTAGGATAGCATTGGTACATGTAAGCTAGTATAGAAAAATGAAAAATAGAAGAAAAGAGGAGAGAAATGAAAGAAGAAAGTTGATAAAAAAAATTTAAAAATTTTAAAAAAAAAAATAAAGGGAAGAGAGGACTAGGGGTCATGCCACCCACTCTTTCTCCATATATATTTAAGAAAAAAAAAAGGGGGAAATATACTGATAATAACCCTCGTACAAAAAAGTATATTCCCATCGCATCCCAAGACCAAGGAGCATACTCTCTACAACCCCAACACACCTTGTAAAGAGGTGAATCCTTCACCCACCATCCCCCCTACTGAATTCTGTATTTGTAGACAATTACCTCCCTGTACAACCTTCCTTCCTACAACCTAACCCTCCACAGCCATTTGCCTGGTAATGCTTGATTCATTTGTTCCAGATTCCTTACTTCAGTTCAGTGTTTGAAATAGTGAATAGCATGTAGGTAGCGCTCAGCCATCTGAAGTGTGATGCGTAAGCTACATAGCGTATAGTGTGAGCTACACACTACTAGATTTTTATTCAAGGTTGTGCTTGGTTTCACCAATTTCATGATATTCAACACTAGATTATACTGATTAATTTAGCAAAATTGCATAATATTTTGTGCAACCAAATGAAACCTAAAGTAATAGGAAAGGAGAATGATCAAGTATAAAGGTAAACAAGAGCAACGATATTGATTTAATATTGTTACATACACTATTTTACTAAAAGCATCGAAAAGATTTGTAGTTTTTATTGAAAATACGAAAAAGTAAGAAATCATTGAAAACATTAATTGATTGTAATATTATAGTGAAAAATAACTTGTAGTGTAAGTTACATAGTGTATAGCATATAGTCTATGTTGCGTGTAGTGTATGCAAATTACCAATGTAGCATGGGCTATACGTGACTAAAGCTATTTTCATGAGCTATGCAGCGTTAAGGTTAAGCTATATTGCATAGCGTAAGCTACATGCTACATAGCATAGCTATTAAAAACACTGCTCTAGTTCCCCCCTCCCTATACAATTTGTACAGCTCCTCCCACTTTAAAAGAGTGGAATTTATTATTCACCTTGGCTCCTTACCATAGGAAATTCCTTCTCCGCCTATCCAACCTATCCACCACCAATATCGAGCACTTAAAGAGAAACATGAAATATATGGTGAGATTCTACATGCCCGCTTTGATCAACATCAACCAGCCCCCTAGCTAGAGATGCCTACTCTTCCACCTATACAGCTTCCTTTCAACCCTTTTTATAACCTTGTCCCCGATGTTTAGCAGGCTTGCCAATGCACAAGGGGAGGAAGAGATACATTAATGGAAGCGTCCCCACCCTACACCCAAATACCTCTGCCAAAGCGGCCACCTCTTCACTAGTAAAGCACACACTAAGCAATTCATTCTTGGAAACATTGACTTTTAGGCCCAAACGTCACCTCAAAGCATCTCACCAACTTTCTCAGGTTATCCACCATTTACACTTCTGAATCACAAGAGAAAATGGTGCGTCGGCAAACCGTAATGAATGATCGGAAAGCATCTTGCCTAGATATTCAGCCACCACTACAATGAGGAAGTAGGAAAGCTAATCCCACATCTTAAAGCCTCTGGATCCTGAAAGAAACCTTTAGGATATCCGTTTACTAACATCGAAAACCTTGCCGAACTAGTACACTATTTCATCCACCTCCTCCATGAGCCATAGTTCCACCTTTTGGCTGCAACCAAATCTCCCCTACATATAGTCAGGTAAGCCCCAATCCACGTGGGCATATGCTTTTTTATATCCAACTTGAAAACAATTCCCTTCTTTCTTTCCCTGTGCCTTGAATCCAAGCACTCATGGGCAAGAAGAACACTTTCCAGAATTTGCCTCCTCACTACAAATGCAGCTTGGGCTTCATTGGTAACCTTGTCTAAGACCACCCGAAACTTTGTAGCTAAAATCTTACAAGGATTTTGGACGGGCCCCCAATCAAATTAATAGGAGGAAAGTCACACAAGCATTTTTCCCTTTGATTTTCGAGATTATAGCTATGAATAAAGCCCCTAGTTCCTGCGATAGCTGATCACTTTTCTAGAATTTGGTTAGAAAATTAAGTTACCCTTCACTAGTTCCCAAAAGGTTTGGAAAAAAGATGAAGGAAAGCCATCTAGACCTAAGGCTTTGTCCCGATCCAACGAATCCATAGCCACTTTAACCTCTTCCACCAAGAAAGCTTTCTCGAAACCTTCCACCGTCAACGAAGATATTTTCTTGAACGGAAAATTGTCCAACCGAGGCCTCTCTCATCCCTCATCCGCCAACAAATTTTCATAGAATTGCACAATAGTGTTGCATACCTGAGATTTATCTTCTACCTTCCTACCTTCCACCATCACACTATGAATCTCATTGTTCCTAGGGCGGGCACTTTGGATGTTGTAGAAAAACTCCCCTTCTTTCAACCACATTGCGTGAGACCATTGTCTCCATTTTATTTTCACTTCCAAAAGTCAACTCATATAGTTATGGGAGAGTTACCCTTAAGGTCCTCTCATTTACAGATAATTCACATGTCTCCTCCTTCACATTAATGGCTTCAATGTCTTACAAGATCTCACTTCAACTTCTGCTTACCTTTCCCCTAAAAGTTCCCTCTTCCAATCGATAATCTTTCCTTTGAGAACCTTCAACTTCTTGTGTAATTTAAACATTGCATATCCTTCAATATGGAAAGAGTTCCACAACTCACAAGATTCAAGAATCCCACAACTTTAAGCCACTTCAGCTTGAACCTAAAAGGCTTAAGACCCCAATTCTCTAACCCCTAGTTGTTCAACAACTCCCAAGGCATCAAGCACCACCCACTCTTTCTCCTTAGCTCCCCAGATGGAATCAATAAGCTTCTCATCCACGGCTTGCATCTTAGTATCCTATAGTGCCACCAATTTGAACTTTAGCTCAACTATGAAGTTCTTTGATCTAAACTCGCTTCTCCAAACAACCTAACCCCCTTACATCCCAACTAAGTAGGATCATTTAAGCATTTGACCGAACCCCTTTACCCCTTTTCTCACTTCTAGAGGAAACACCTAAGTCGTAATTAATAGAAGACTAAAGTCTCACAAGCTCCTCCTCCTTCCCTTTAGCGACATTTGAATTTTCCCCTCATTCATAGACTAAGACGAAGTTACATTATACCTCATCAGAGTAAAACTTCGTAGGGGATGATAAAAAGAAAGAGCTATGTACACACGCGCGCAAACTTACAAACACATGCATATCTAGAGATGCTTTAGGAGTATTCTAGAGGGTAAACCCAATCATACAAGGAAACTTGGTCGTGGAATAATTATGTACAAAAAGCTATTCTCAAAATCATTTATGTTTCAAGGCCTAGCAAGAGACTAGAAATGATGAAAATTTTAAACAATAAAGAAATGCCAAAAAGATTGCTAAGCTGTAAGTGAGGCTAAACTTAAGACTAATGATGATCTTACAATAGATTGAAGACAAGAAAAGGTGAGAAAGATGTCCTCAAACTTGTAAAAATGCGAGAGAGGAAGGGTAGGGACCTAGATTATGTTGGCTGCAATAAGAGTAACCAAAGGGTACTAGTTAAAGACAATGAGGTTGATGAAAGGTGGAGAAGATACTTTCAGAACTTATTAAATGACAACCACTTTTAGAGCAAGGGGTTAGAAGCAATATTTTCTATATCATTATCATGTAATGTATCACACTCTTGGGATACGCATACATATCAATTATTGCATTGGATAAATCGGTTGCATCAAGTAATTTATTGTTGTTGTTGGGAAACATGGGGAAACCTTGGGAAATTGGTCGAATTATTTTATGAAACTTCAGGGATTGTTAAAAAAGACAACAATAGTACACTTAAGAAAAAAAACTCAGCGAAAACAAGTGCACATAATAGGTTTCATTTGTATAGGATCATAATCTGTGTGTTGTTTGACTAAACTGATGGAACTATATTCAAAGTCAATTCATAAAATTTATAGATGTAAGAAGACATGTATGGAAACACAAGCATTACATTCCAAAGTAAGAGAAGAAGTAGAAAGATAGAAATATACCTGTGGATTTCAAGAATATATATATATTCTAGCATTTTTTTATTAATTTTAATTAAAAAATTATTTTTTTTTTGAAAAATCCAAAAATTGCTAAGAATGCCTAGATCAAGTTATAGACATGTTTGATTTCATCTTTGGACACTAAGGTTGTAACCGATTTAAGAAAAATTGAAAATAATTTCGAATTTTCCACAACTCAGCCCATCTCCTCCAAATCTCGAAATTGGAGCTCCAAATCCATTATTTTTCATGCAAAATACGAATAATCATAGGTTTCTTACCATTTAACACTATTTAAAACATTAAAAAATGGGGAAAAAAAAAACACGTATCAAATAAGAGATACGCACCTTTTAGAATCTAGACCCAAAACGCTTTTGATCATGATTTCAAAGAAATTTTGAAGATTTTCTTACAACAAATTAGAGTGGACTGGTCAAAATCACCTTACAATGTACTAGCAAGAACTTTTTTGCAAAAAAAGAAAAAAGAAAAAGAAAAAAAAAAAGATTTTTGTGGATTTTTTAAAACAAAATAGCATTGGTTTCCTTTTATCCATTTCGATATTGCACTCAGTATCGATATATCACACGATACATTAAGAATTATAAAGGGGAAGTGTGGATATAGCACATGATATTGCGATATCCACAATATATCGTGATATCATGCAATATTAGTGCAACCCGGTTATCGAGTCAATGACATCTCGATACCAAAATTGCAAAGAAATTATAAAAAATAATAAATAATAAAATAATTTTAAAAATAATAATAATAAGAAGAAGAAGAAGAAGAAGAAGAAGCATACTCTAAAAAAGAATGGAGTAGAGAGGGAGAGAATTTTTATGGATATCAACTTTTTCTCTTACAAAAGTTAAAGAAAACCCACACTTAGAAAATATTCGAATTACTAACTCCTACACCACTGCCCCACTTTTATAGATTCTAAATGAATCCCTAATTGAAATCTTTACAACTAAGAGAATCAATCACAATTTATTATAAACTAATCTAATTTTATTTTTTTATGGCAAAAGCCTAATGAAAAGCAAACATGAAAAGTAATCAAATCTCTAAATCCAACTCATATCTTCAATCGTATCAATTACACACTCATCACATCTTTAAATCAGCCCCTCATCTCCAAAAAATAGTAAATTATATTTCTTGATTTAGGTCCTCAAATCTGTAAATAATCAGCACAAGTTGTGCCTACGGTGGGCTATGGGCCTACATTTTGTTGGGCCATATAGTGTGCTTATATGGGGCTAAGTGGACGGGGCCCTACAGTGGGCCTAGGTTGGCCATGGGCCTGCATCAATTCTCCATGGCTTCGAAAGAACTCATCCTTAGGTTGAAAACCAATCTCAACCTTAGACTTGTACTACATTTATGACGAATCTTCATATTCTTTGGTGGAAGTTGATGATGTAACCCTAAACATCGACTCGGCACAACCTTTGTCAGAGTCCATTGTAGACTTGTAGATGATGTCTTTTTCGCCTGCGCTTTTGTGGGTGCCAACTTGTTTGTTGTAAATTTAAAGTAATTCATGCATCTTGAAATATTTGCTCAATTTTTCATGCCGCGGTCATCTATTGCAAAGGTGCTTCAATTTGAGTATTGAGACCCACTAGCATGTCTATCAATGTGGTTGTTGCTATTAGATCCATCAATTGATCCATTGGTGAATTCAAGTTCAGGTCCAATGTTAATGCCTCGATCACCTCATATGTCAACTTTTCCTTGGACTCTGTGGATCTCTTCATCATTTCCAGAATTCCTACTTCAATTCTAAGCACTCTATTACGTTCCAACAATCGAAGGATTCGATCATTAGTGTCTTCATAAGCCAGGACCACCCGTTGTTGGTTAGGACTTTGTTAGGGACCTTCTACACATCCACATGCTCCAACTTCGGTCTTCGGATTCCCTGCATGCCAAAGCTCCCCCACTTGATTAACGAGGCTGCCAACCACATGCATGAGTTTATCTGACCTACTTTACGAGTGCATAGAGCAATTGAGATCCTTGCGCCAACTCTTTCGATGCCATTGGAAGATGACATAGAGTTGAAAATTTTCCAAAGACGACCCACTTTGATACCAAAATGGTGCAACCCGATTATTGAGTCAATGAGATCTCGATACTTAAATTGCAAAGAAATTAAATAAATAAATAAATAAAGAGAGAATACTCGGAAGAACAGTGGAGTAGAGAGGGAGAACTTTTATTGATATCAACCTTTTCTCTTACAAAAGTTAAAGAAAAACCACACTTGGAAAAAATTCAAATCACTAACTCCTACGCCACTACCCCCCCTTTTATAGATCCTAAATGAATCTCTAATTGAAACATCTACAACTAAGAGAATCAATCACAATTTATTACAAACTAATCTAATCTTTCTTCATATGGCAAAAGCCTAATAAAAAGCCAACATGGAAATCAATCAAATCTTTAAATCCAGTCCATATCTTTGATCATATTAATTACACCCTCATCATATCTTTAGATCAGCCCCTCATATCTCTAAAAAACAGTAAATTATAATTCTTGATTTAGGCCCTCGAATACGTAAATAATCAGCTAAAAAATCAACATAAGTTGGGCCTACACCTTGTTGGGCCATACAGTGGGCTTATATAGGACTCAATGGGCAGTGCCCTACAATGGGCCAAGGTGGGTCGTGGGCCTGCATCAGATATATTGTATGATACTATGAAAAATAGATATTAAAGCTGAGTTTTGTATCAACTAGCTGGGATAAGCGATATATCATGGAAAGTATTAGTGATATCACAAGATACTGAAAACATTGGTTGAGATGGATGAATGTAGCTAAAATGAGGAAGGATAGAATTAGAAATGAATGCACTCTAGGGAAGTTAGGAGTAGCACCAATAGGTAATAAGATGAGGAAAAGTAGACTTACATTGTTTGACCGAGCAACAAAGATCGAGCCATGCTGGTTAGGAGTGGGTGCAAGTTGAAGCTTCTAAAAGGGGAAGGGGAAGGCCCAAAAGGATGTGGATTGAGGCAATGAGAAAAGACTTAATGATCTTTGGCATGGTGTGTCGTAACAATCATTACATGTTACAAGGTCGTAACAACCGTTACATGAAAAAAAAAAAAAAAACCCTTAGCAGCCCGTTACGGTGCTAATACAGGTTTTTTTGGGTTTTTTTTTCAAAAAAAAAAAAAAAAAAGAGACTGCAATGGTCGTTAATGGCCACGATTACTATTACAAAATACCTTTACCCATTGTTCAAAATATCGGTATCGTGTTACGTATAGTACCCTTGGGATACAGATACGTATCAGTTATCGCATGGGATATATCAGTCATATCGCGTAATGTATCGCTATTGTTAGAAACATTGGAAAATTAGTCAAATTTTTCAATGAAACTTCAGTGATTGTTAAACAAGACATCAATACACACTTATAAATCAAAACATTAAAGTGCACATAATAAGTTTTCTTTGTATGGGGTCCTAATCTATGAGCTGTCTAACTGAATTAATGTAAGTAAATTCAAAGTCTATTTATATAATTTATAAATATAAGAAAACCTGGAAACACAAGCAATACATGCAAAAGCAAAAGAAGAATCACTAAATCAGGTTACATGTTTCATTTTATATTTGGATGCAAAGGTTGCATCTAATTTGCGAGAAATTGAAATTTTTTTATTTTTTTCAATTTTCCGCAACTCGGCCCATCTCCTCCAAATCTCAAAATTGAAGCTCCCAATCCATGATCTTTCATGCAAAATATGAAAAATCATGGATTTATAACAATTCGACACTTATTTAATATAATTTATAGAAGAAGAAAAAAAATGATCGAAAATAAAATTGCTCAACGGATCGACCTGTGGGATATATCCCACTACTTGTGTGTTTCGTATCGCACGGGTGGGATACAAGATATATCATGGATATATTGGCTGATATCGTTGATATTTAAAACACTGCCTTTACCATTGGTCTAACGGAAGGTATGGCCCTTGATAAAGTGGAATGGTGGGAACATGATTCATATAGCCAACCCCGAATTAAGGGGGATAAGGCTTACATGATGATAATGATTATATGTGTGTATGTGTACGACACCAAATTCTATCAAATCTCCTCTTTGAATAAAACAGTCCATCAGATGAGAAACACACACACGCACACACACACACAACGTGCACGTGTGAGGAGAGGATGAGAGCAAGAAAGAACAATTTTCTGAATTTAGGAGTGAACAAAGGTACCATGAGCCCACAGACTGACACATAGAAACCATTATTTTATTGTATATGGCTCACTTGGCTAAACTAATAATGTAATTTGAGAGCTTAAGTTGTATCAATTCTCATCGAAGAACATCCACAGATCAGATTTTGTAATAGGCAGGCTATTCATAGTCATAACAAATAAATCATTGCATAAAAAAGGGAATTTTGCTTTTCATCAAAACCTGTGTTGTAGCATGTGGAGAATGGATTGCTTGATCTAGAGCAGCAAGAGTTTCCAACACCTAGAAATCACAACAGTTAGCATAACACATATTTTCAAACATCACAGGGGATGAAGATCAACAGCGTACCAAAACCCAGGATGGACCTAAAACATTATGTAATCGGTGTGCTATGTTGAAAAGAGTCCTCAAAGCCTAAAATGACAAAGAACTAAGTATCAATGTAATTACATGAATTTGCAAATATTAAAACCAGCTCATACATTAAAAAAAAAATACTAAAAAGAAATTGAACATTAAATAAAAAATGAACACAGAGCCAAATGGAATACCTGCACATTCTTTAGGGTAAGAACAATGTTATCTCTCTGATCAGCTAAAGCTTCAGAGCGCTTTGACCCCGGAGATAGTAAAACACTGATGACATTTAAACAATAAGCCAATGTTTGTAACTTATAAGCACTCTAGCATCTGGCAAATGGGGAAACTAATAAAATACATCTTGCAATATGAGATGGCATGCTAAATAATAAAACTACAATCCAGTCAAGGCAAAATAGGAAGGCACCAAAAAATAAAAAATAGGACCTAACAATTCAGAAAATCAGGGAAGAGTTACATTTTTTGGTCGGGCATCCAGGCCACGAGCACATCAAACGCCCATGGTAATACTCGATCCCATGGTATGCCAGCTCAAGAGTGTAGTACACTACCAACTCGAATACCACGCTGGGTGTTAAATTTTTGTTTTCTTTTTTTTGTTTTTTTCTTTTTGTTTTATGTTTTTTTTCTTTTTTTCTTTTTTTGATGGCTCAAGAAATTGATAATACAAAATCTATTAATTTCCAATGTAGGGCAGTGATGTTCCTCTAAATCCATTGTTGTAATATGCGATCGCATATGCAGTTTGGACAATGTGTATCGCATATGCATGAGGGCATATTCGATTTGGGGAGTATGCGATGGCATACTTTTGTATGCCATTAGTATGCGATGGCTTATGCAATTATGCCATTGCATAAAGAGTATGTAATGGCACACTTTCTCCCTCACTCTAAATTCTCCCTCAGTTAGTGTAACTTGTAATTGTTTAAATTTGTTTTGTTATATATAATATAACTTAACTTTAGATGGTCTAATAGTGAAACTACAATATATATATATATATATATATATATATATATATATATATATATATATATATATATATATATCCAATCCAATCACTTGCAGCAATTACATAGTTTTTTCTTAATTTTTTCAAAATTTTACTATTTTTCCTCTCTTTTTTTCAATAACTTTAGATGGTCTAATAGTCAAACTACAATGAAATAAGTAAAAAATACCCAATCCAATCACTTGTAGCACTTAGACATAGTTTTCTTTTTTATTTTTTTTAAATTATGATTTTTTTTCCTATTGTTCCCCTTAAAATAAAATAAAATAAAATAAAATAAAATAAAAAAAAGAGGCTAGCAGCCTGAGCGATCGCTTATGCGATTTGACAACATTGTCTAAATCCACTGTAATCTATGTGGGGCAGTTATGTTCAAACTTCATAAGCCGCAGCAAAATGTCAAAGTTGTCCTCATAAATTGGAGAAAACTCATTCCTACAATTTCAACCAGATTAGCCTCCGTTAGATCTACTTTAGAAAGCCTGGAAAAATCTCCAAGCTACTCGAACTGACGTAAATACAGGAGAAGCAGAAAAAGTGCTGAAGGATCTTGTTGTTTCCCTTTCAAATTTGGAGGAAGACCAGTTGATGCAAAAGTCTATGACTCATTGGTTTAACTTGGGTGATACTAGCAGCAATTTTTCGAGTCTGCATTGACCTAGAGAAATTCAAAAAACAGAATAGATTTGCTTGTGGATGCAGAGATGAGATTCACCTTCAAAAACAGGCGGACATTGGAAAATCTTTTGTGAATTACTTCAGAGATATTCTTACCCCTACATTGGAGAATCTTTTGCGAATGCAACTTTCGGCATCTTAACATCAAGAGGAAACTATCTCCCGTGCAAGCAGTTAAGCCAATAGACAACATTATGTTCAAGGAAATTGAAGTTGTTGTCACGGGAACTAATCCTGATAAAGCGACGGGTCCAGACAGCTTCAATGCTTACTTCTACCAGAAGTGCTGGCATATATTTGACAGGGGCATTGCTGATGCACTTCAAGATTTCTTCAAAGCAGGTCAGATCCTTAAAGCTTTTAATGCTACTTCTATCACTCTTTTCCCAAAAGACATCAATGCCAGCTCCATGTCTGATAAATACAGGCTCATTTCCTTAGCAAATAGTCTACAAAACTATTATTAAGGTCATGAGCTATTAACTAAAAACTGTGATGCCTTCAATTATTTGCAAAGTTCAATTCTTTCATTGAAGACAGGAAAATTCATGACAACCAATCTACTAAAAGAATGTGTGAGAAAGTTAATATTAGGAAAGCATTTGACAACTAAATTAGAGCTTCTTGTATGTGGCTACGAAGTCCTTCGGTTTCCCTCACATATGATGGATGGGTACCACATGCTACCTAGAATGAATATCACTTCAGCAACAGCTAATAGCCCTTCTGACTGTGAGTACCTTATTGAGGCAGTCTAGCAGACCCCTGAATCCTCCTCCTAGAGATGGCCAGAATAAGCCTCGTTACCACTGTTTCGACAAGAAACGAAAGGTATTTGATTTGGGAATTATCTTACCGAATAATAACAAAGAAAGAATGAAGAGGCGTGGTACAGCGCAATGGAAGAATTCCATTTCTTCTTCTTTCTCTTCCTTCTTCTCTTCAGAATACCTTCGAGATCTTCGTCTTCTCTGGAGCTCTAATCTTCTTCGTCGTCTTCGTTGTGTCCAAATGAGAGGGGGAGTGGAGTATTTATGGGCCTCCACACATGCGAACCCTCGATCTTCGTGCTGCGGGACCCACTTCTCACAATATCTTAACCTATGCTTTGCGCGGGTGCGCGCCAACACAATGTCTTTCCTCTTTTTTCTATTTTCTTCATTTTTTATTTCTTTTTCTCTAATCTTTCTTCTAATTTTATTTCTTCGATCTTCATTATTTTTTATGTCTCAACAACCACAATTTGGAATATTTGGCAAGAAAGAAATAATAGGATCTTTAAAAAGAAAATTAAGCGAAGGAAATCCATCTCAGCCTCGATCCTTGTTGATTTTAGATCGAGAGGTGTATGCATTGGTGTTGACCATGATGTAACGCAGCTTCCTGAGTCAATTAAGACCACCTTGCCCTCTACAAATTGGCAGAAAATGTTTCCAGTCCAATTTATATGCAGTTTACGCAAGCCCTTGATGTTTCCAAGACTTTCATCATTGTCTAAGCTCCAGTCCTCAGGCACGATGAGAGACAGATGGCTGCCCTGGTTGGTTGGGAGACTAATGGAAATGTTATCTTCAGAAAAAACCTCCCGTTCCTACAGCTCATGAAACTGGCATGCAGTTCATAGTTCATATTCTTTTTTCCTTTTTTGAAAGATATTGAATTTATTGAGAGGGAACAGGAAAAAAAAAAAGAAAGAAAGAAAAAGGAAAAACAGCCAAGAAAAAAACTACAAGAAAATAAGACCAAGTCCTCTAAGGCACCCAGTCCCTTATAATTGGTTAACTTTACAAATGACCCCCAAGGACAGAGAACTTTATTCCAAGAGCAGCGGGTATTTCTCTTGCCCCAAAGAGAACAAAAAACACCTAAGAGAGAACCTCTCCATCTGGGGAGATCCTTTTTCCTGGGACTGCCTGCATGCCATGACCGAAATAAATTAGCAGTGGAGATAGGCATAACCTAAGATGAGACGAAGAGAAGCAATATGCTGCAACAGACCTCCCTAGCGAACCTGTAGTTAATGAGCATGTGATTTACTGATTCCGCTTCCTTAAACAGAGGTAGCAGATATTCAGGAGCACCATGCCCCTCTTGCGAAGGTTATCAATAGTCAGGATCTTGTTACAGCCGCCAAACTAGGGAAAGCGGCTACTTTTGGAGGAGCTCCATAGAACCACTGCTCCAGTATAGCTATGGGAATGCTGAGAATCCATGCTGGAAATATGAGAATAGAAAGATTCATCCATGAATTTTACGGATTTATAAGACCAAAGTCTTCGTCCCCCGGGAGAGGAGGCACAACAACTCAGCTTCTGTACCTGAGAGATAACTTCAGCACCTCCTGCTCCCGAAAAAGAGAAGCAATTAGCATTCAGCAACCAAAACATTAGGGACAAAGCAGAGAGTAGCAAGCCTAGGGTAAGCTGATTGAAGGAAAGAATCCCCTATACAAACATCATCAAAAGTTGACTCTTGTCCCACCACCGACAGAGAAGTTGAACCCATTAGAGCAAGCCTAGCAATGGTGATGCGGACATCAGTAGTGCACCATTTCGAGTATACCAGAGGAGGAGGCATTGCCGACAGAGTACCGGAGCAGAGGAGTTGATGTGGATGGATGTTGGGTTCATCGGACCCATTTTCTAACACACTACGAGTGCGGGAGCAACATAACTGCACCCTGACCATAAATCCATAGGTCGGATTTCACACCCTACCACACGAGTGTTTTAGTTTTAGGCGTTTTTTTATTCTTTTCCGTATTTAAGGGGCTTTATTGCACTTTCTTTACTTTTCATCTTTTTTTGTTATTTTATTTGTTTTCAAGGGCTTTAGTGCACTTTTACTTTTTCCATTGCTTATATATACGTTATGAGAAACCCCATTTTCATTATTATTGAATGAATAAAAATTCATCTCTTTTCTTCCTCTTTATTCAAGAGATTAGGGTTTCAAGATTGACCCTTGGGTATTGAGGATTCCACCCCGATATCAGGTTTCCTTCTTTCTAGATCTTCAAGGTGCAGGAAAAGATAAGAATCACCGTCATTTTCTTTTGACAACAAAAGGACCTGTACCTTCTTCATCTCGAACCCTTCATTCTTCACCTCTTTCGTTCCTCTCTGGATATCCCCTTTCTAGTTTGAACGGAAAATAAGGATGGTTAGTCAGTAGGATCATATCCAAAATTGATTGTGGAATGACTTATGCTAGATCTGGGATATTCTCATATCCATAGGTCCTCCCTTTTTACTATTTACACAATTTTATGTTAAGGGGCATGATCCTGACGGAATGACCTCATCTTTGTTTTAAAACTTACCTAATCCCTTTGACTGGAAACAGTTAGTTAATTGGTGTATTTATTTGAACATTCTTTAACCTAATTATACATGCATCTAGGATTAGGTCATCATATGTCCCTGCATCAAATGGAGTTCCAGACATGAGAGGCACAGTGCAGGTATGCCACTCAAATATGCCACCCCGAAGATGAAGAGCCATATTTGCCCAAAATAATAGACCTCCAGAAGCTAGAATCCTCCACCCCAAACCTCTAGATCCCTTTGGCGTAAGGACACAATTAACCCCATTGAGCCTTTTGATGCCAGTACCCCCAGTTCCCCATTGTTAAAAGGTTCAAATACATCCCAAGGAAGGTCAACCTTGCCAGAGGAAGTCCTAGCAAAGTTTATCTATTCTATCGATGACAGCCTTAGGATGCCGGAGCAGGGACATAAAGGGGGATGTTGCATAGGGATGCCTTAATAAGGGAGTCTAACTCCGAGGGATGGGAGATTGCTTTTCCAAGGAGAGCTTTCTCTCCATCCTCTCGATAATCTTATCCCAAAGATGAGTGGTAGGTTTCCCAACACAACGGAAGCACAAGATATGTGGCCGGAAGGGAGCCTGAACGATACCCAAAAATCCCAACTAAACGCAATACTATAGACGAGGTAAGTCGAACAACAAACAGGTCGCTTTTACCAACATTAATTTTGACTCCTAAGGCCTTTTAGCAATTTTCAGAAGATTATCAACCATGGCTCCATCCGCATTGCAAAAAAATGAGTGTCATCAACAAAATGAAGGTGGGTGACACATTGGGGGAAATTGGGGACTTTTAACCCTTGAAAAAGACCCACAGATTGTAATGAAGACATCCGAGCACCTACACGAGTTTATCAGAGGAGGAGAGCTGGGGCCCCAGGCCCAGTTTAATTACGGTTGGATGATCATTACATGAAGCCCAATGAACCCAATTTGAGTTCTTAACCGCGTTAAAGAATCCACATGCATGGTTGTGCATTTTTGAAGACCTTTCATTGTGAAGATGCATGTGGGTTACTTATTTGGAACTGAGTGATACATCTTTGGATTGTTTGGATGTCACCCAGCCTAACTTGGACCACATCTAGACTCTACAAATGTTAGACCATGCCGTTGGATATCTTGGACACATCAGTTTAGTGATCCAGACCGTTGGATATATTAGGAAACTCAGATTTAGGCAAACAGACACTCGAGTCTGCACAACCGAGTCATGGACACGTTGGACCACATTCATCCAAGTCGTTAATCATGTGTGGACGTACCTGTTGCTTGTTGGAGATCATCCTTGTGCAATGTGGCACATCTTTTTTTTTGCTTTATTTTTCAATTTTATTTTAGGTTATTAGAAATTTATGTTTGGATTTTGACTGTTAATAGATTCGGACGATCAAGAATAGTCCTAGACTTAGGGTTTCCTTAAGTTTTCTTATATATATATACTTGTTTGAGACTTGAGACTTGGGATGATGGACATATTGAATGAAACTTCTCTATATTGCTTCTTTTGAGCAAGAAAACTTCGAGTGGATGGAATTTGGTGTAAAGTCATTGAAGTGATTATTGATTCCAAGTTATTTTTTTATTCCTATCACGGCATTTCTTTCTTCCCTCTCTCAAAACCGCTTTTTCCATTGAATATTTTTTCTCTTCTTTCTCAAAACCATAACTCCATCATCATCAACCTAGCTCATCACCAACTAAACAGCCCCACCACATCATTCGTATGACTATATTGACATGCCCGTACATTGCACAGACCTGTACATACAACGTCCGTACAATCGAACGGCCTCCCATCATTGATCATTTCTCTTCTTCTCTATTTTATAAAACCCTAACCCTAGCCTTAGCCTTTTATAAAACCTTAAGTTCCCAATTTTTTATTGCCAAACACAAACCCTAATCCATTCAAACCCTAGTAAAGCGCAAGTGAATCTGAATCTAGAACGAATCCTATGCTAGATGGAAGTTCTACCTTCCATTGGGTCATGTCCAATCAATAGCCTAAAGGATCTATTTTGAAGGATTGTGATGTGGTCTTGAACTTGAGCTTAATTCAATATTTGACTTCTCTAAATTTGTAGATTGGCTTTATTTTATGTTTTGATTTACTCTGGTAATCCGTTAATTAATTTATTTTCATCATCCTAGTTTAGGTCACCCATCCTGCATCAGATTGACCCTAGGATAGCATCGGTTTAAAGCTTCCCAGACAATAACAAATAGGAAAGGGGAGAAGGGGTCCACCTGCCGGAGACCTCTAAACGTCTTGAAGAAGCCAAAAGGAGATCAATTAATAAGGACGAAGAATTTAGCTCAAGAGACACAAGCCTTGATCCAACTCCACTTCAAACCACAACCAACTCTTCCCAGCAAATAGTCCACAAAAGACCAGCCAACATGGTCATAAGCTTTCTCCAAATACAGTTTGGAAATGACTTGTCTTATTCTTTGTTTCTTACTACTGCCATCTTGAAAGATTTTGGCATTGGTACACAGACCTGTATTAACACAAATGTAGGTAGTGCCGCTGCCTTAAAAGACCCTAGATTTGCACCTTGTCATGCCAGAATGGTTCCTATAAAATGCTTTTTCACTTGCAATGCCTTCTCATTCCCTTAAATTCAGGTTGCAGCACTCGACGTGCTCCAAAAGTGGTAAAGCCAAGCAACATGACTACTTCGGCCCCTTATGAACTCCCTAGTAGCAGCTTCCACATGTTCAGAAGGAATCAGTTTCTTTGGGCCAATTGACTCTCGATTTGTAGAGTGTTTTTTGCCCCTCTCAGTTGGTAATGAATCCTTGCTTGGCTTACAAAAAAGAAATATGAGGAAGTTCATTTTCAATGTGAGTCACTTAGGAAAATAACAATAATGCTCTTTTTCATTTGATTCACTTTGATGTGCAGAGGCCTGCTTGATTTAATTCTGCTTCTGGATATCAATATTTTAACTTGTTTATTAATGATCATTCTAGATTTTCCCGGTTATAACTTATAAATTAATAAATAAGCGAAGTGTTGCCAATTGTAAAGCATTTAACAAAGTGGTCCATACTCAATTGGAGGCTAAAATGAAGGTCCTTTGGTTTAAGAATGCAATCGAATGCTAATGCCATGACCTGTAGAGATAAGTATCGGATCATGGCATCGAATTCTTCTTGCCCATACACACATCAACATAATGGAGTTGCTGATATATATATATATATATATATAGATAAAATAAAAATAAAAATCTGCATCTTCTTGCGGTAACTAGATCCATGTAAATGGGGATAAAGTTTCCAAAGACCTACTGGGATGAGGCAATTCTTCTTATTGCTACCTATATGATCAACAGGATGTCCTCATCTTCACTTGGGAATACTTCCATATTCATTTCCTAAAACCTTATTTGTTGATGTGTAGCATTCCTCCTAAAGTGTTCGGGTGTGTGTTTTGTCCATGTGTTGGGATCTCTTGATATAAGCTAGGACCTCAAACTATTAGATGTCATTTTAAGGCATGCTCTGACACAAAGGATACAAGTGTAATTATCTTAAGAATAAGAGAATGTATGTCTTGAAGGATGTCATGTTCTTCAAGAATGTTCTAAATTTCTTCGTAGGGGCAACTGAAATTGCCCCTTCGTGCGACAATGCATTTCCTCTTCCAGTCATAGGGGATTGCCCCAATAATGTTTAAGTCCCCCTTAAGTAAATGAAGAAACCTCTAAAGGTGTATGCTCATAGAAAGCACAAAGATCAACCTTCAAAGAAGATTGATCACCATACATCCATCAACTCAGTGCCAGAGACAAGCAACAAAGGTATTCCGTATCAATGATGGTGGCCATAACGGTCACCACCATTACCAATACAGGTAACGGCCAACAAGGGAGCGTAACAACCGTTACGACCCCCGTAACGGTTGAAAATTTTCTTTTGCCCAAAAAATTCTGAAAAAAAAAATATATATATATATATATCTAGAAAATCCAGAATAATGTAAATATTCCAATATGTATTCATTTTTCGTTTTATATATGTTTATGATAGTGTAACGGTCCACTCTTTGGTGGGAGTGTTGTATCGAGCTATCTAGTGAATTTGTGAACATGATTATATGTCTCTAATGTTTACACATCATAATCAAGCATTAGAACTAGAAATCATAAAAAAGGCATAAATACTACCTTTCCAGTTTTTTGGAAAAAAAGACCCGCGAAGCTTCTATTCGCTCAAATCACTTCAATTTACGGTTTTAATCTTAAAAACTATAGTAAGAGTTGTCAAAATCTAAAATAAAATGATCTAGGATAGTTTTTGAAATGAGAAAAGTGGAAAAAAAAAAAAAGGATTTAAATATAAATAACAAAGTGGTTGTTTGTCGACCGTTACAGGGGTAACAGTCGTTATGCCCCGTAACAGCATTTACAACCATTGTAACGGCCGATACGGTCCCAAAAAATAAATTGTCCTACTTCACCCCATATTGCGTAACGGTCATGGCTGTTACCTATACTGTACATATTGGCCTTTACGGGTGTATCATAATGGATACGGAACACCTTGCAAGCAACATTAAATCAACCCATGAATTGGTTGCTTCCGCGACTCCGTCTAAATTACCTATTGCTCTTTGCAAAAACGAACGAAAATCTTCACCCGAGAAAGATGCAAAGTACCCCCATCCTATTAGTAATTTTGTTTCTTACGAGCAGTGTTTCAAATATTAGCAATATTATCGATGATACTGATGATATTATCGGTATCACCAAGTCATGATCCAAAACTATTAGAAGTGTAAAAATCTTCGATAATATCAGTGATACTTAGCAATATTATTGATACCAGCAATACTTTGCGAAGAATTCCTCATAGAAGTTCCCCGGTATTGGCGATACCGCTAGTAATATCACCCTACCAGTGATAATATACCCGATACAAGGGAAATATCCATAAATACGCAAAATTTGACAAAATTTTGGGGAAAGAGAAATCTCGACACGAAACAAAGACGGAATGGAACTCAAAGGTGACGAAAAATCCATAAAAACTTCATTTATTTATTCAAATATTAGCGTGGATTGCAATGAAAACCATGTATGCATGATTCTCATGCATTGACATGGATTTGTGACAGAAACATAACATTTAAATAAAAAATGGGGAAATTTGGGGAAATCCTTGTTTTTCTTCATTTTTATATTGGAAAAAATGTGTTCTTCGCCATTAATTAATGTGAAAATTTTATATATTAATAAGTGTTGACCAATTTATTGATAGTGTAGTATTGAATCTGTGAACAGTAATTAGAGCATCCGTATCATAGCTCCAAGTCTGAAACACATTATACAGTATGTACGCCTGATGCAATGACAACCTGATTGCAGAGAACTTGCATAATTTTTACTCATACAATTTTTCGTCTTTTTAAAAAGCAAGATTTGAATCGTTATACAAACAAAGTTGATATAGCCTTATTCAGTTCAATAATCAACATAAACATGAAATCAGTATATCATGAAAATCATCCAAAAATCTGATCAGTTACCTTCGTTTTTCAGCTTCATTTGGATAACTGATAGTAAATTTACAGAGGGATGCAAGAAAAGAGTTTAGTGGTTCTACAGTGCGAAGAACGCCGCATGCCTGCAAAGTATCACTATATTATCACTGATTCTGAAGAATACAGCAAAGCTGCATAGTCATAAATATCATACATGTGATATTCACAGAAAAAAGGAATGCACAATAAAACATGGACTCGCGCAGGATTTGCTTTGAGCCAACTTGAGAATATAATGAAAAAGGTGTAGCCATGGCTGCTGAAAATGGGTCTAGATTCTAACTACCTGAGTAAATGCCTGATATCCTTTCAGTATTTCCAATATGATAGCCTCTCCTTGAGACCTTCCAAAACCACCCCATGTCACAATAGATAGACAAGGTAGTACTCTGTGATTCTATAATCTCTAATGTGTCAGTTAACATCTCATACCTTGTTAAGATTAGGGATAAAGCATCCAGAATGGTCAGCCACATTGAATCAACCATTGCAATACAAAGATCTGCAGTTTGCCCAGTGAATTTTCCTGGTGGATCACTATCACACCTCGGGGATTCAATCTGTGTAGCGAAAGAGGAAAGAATCAAAATAGTATTAAATTTTACCTTCAAAGAAAAAAGGAAATTGACAATCTTACCTCACCAACATCCACAGCTTCATCTGTCAAAGTAGCAACAGTAAAAACAACTCCCAGAAGGCCTTCAACTGCCAAAGTTATTGCATGAGCTTCACTGGCAACGACAACAGCAGCATTAGATGCATCATTATCCAAACTCCATTCAATTCCTGCAGGTACTACAACCATTAGTGACATTAAATATGGTAATATGCCAAATGCTTCTTAGTTATCTATGCTGCAGGACCAAATAAATTTTAGGAACTTTATAGTGGTATCGAATAAGCATATTGAAAAAGAGTTTGAGGCTTTTGTTTAAAGGGAAAAAGACACTCAGGTGTCATCAATTATTACTCACAAAAAGGATACAGAGATTTTCATTGCCAAGACTCCAACTAAATCTAACTTTCCTGAAAACAGATGAATACTATGAATCAAGCTCTCCTTGGAAAGTGGATTTGGCAGCTTGGGGCTGAACAAGGAAGTCTCTGGAGCTCCATCATTAAAGGCAAATATGGCACATCCCCGGGCGGCTGGTGGATTAATGAATCGCCATCCCATAAAGTTTCTCACATCTGGAGAGAAATCTCGAAAATGAAAAGGGAAGTCATCCCAAATGTCGGTTTCGTGCTTGGCAATCATGCCAAAATTCGGTTCTGGGAGGATATATGGATTGGAGATCAAAAGCTCAAAGATAGATTCCCCATCTCCTTCTCTATAGCCAATTCCAAAAATTCTTACGTTGCTGACAATTTCTCAGTAGATGGTGGTAAATTTGTCTGGAATGTGACTTGTAGAAGAAGTCTCCAAGACTGGGAAATTCCGGATTTTGTAGGTCTCCTCGAATGTCTCTACCAAGGTGTCCCGTATCGGTATCGGTTGGCGTAACGGTGTCCTCCAAAACCGATACGGATACGGGGGCGTAACGGTGATACGGGGGTGTAACGGCCTGTAACGGCGCAAAATTATTTTTTTTTGCCAAAAAAATATGAAAAAATATGGATTAAATCCAGAATATTCTAAGCATTCCAAATATGCATTCATTTATAAATTGGAACATGTTTATGGTGGTGTAACGGTCCACTCTTTGGTGAGAAGTTGTATCGGACTGTCTGATGAATTTATGAACCAGATAACCTGAATTTGACTACAAAATTCATATATTTAATTTTCTAACTATCTACTATCAATGATAAATATATTAGAATGAATGTAAAATGAAAATATCTTACATCAGGTATTTGCAATTATTTTTGAGGAATTTCTCGAACATACCTGTGGTCCTGTGCAGTGTGGTGCACCATGCACGTGACTGTGATAGTGTAATTCCTGTCTATGACCTGTCATCCTCAAGTCAAGAATATTAAAAAATAATAATTAGTAGTGTCTGATATACTCCCCTGCAACTTGATTAAGGATTACTTGATTGGTTGTTCGGCAGTGTCAAGTGTGTGCATGGCTTCTTGCAATAATACTGTTGTGAGCTGTCTGCTGCAACAAATACTTACCTTAAGTCCTTAACACAAATATATACTCACAAGTCATAATCACAAGTCACCACCAAAATGAAAATTTGTTTTTTTGTGGTTGCTCGACCTCCACATCATCGTCATCGTCACCATCAGGCTGAGGCTGTCCAATAGGTGTAGTTGCTACATATCCATAATATCCAGTGCCAGAAGGAAATACTAGATCAACGAAACTAGAGGATGACTGATCCTGACTAGGCAACGACTCTGACCCGGAATAAGGATATCCACCAGTGCCCGTCGAATAGCCATACTGGTGCCCATACTCAGGCTGTTGAGAATCTTGAGATTGAGAGTGCGTCTGCTGTGATGAGTAACTTGGATTTGGATCTGGATATCTATAATCATATGGATATTGATCAGGAGGGCTACTCCAACATGAATGTGATGGAACAGGCTCAGTATAACCATCATAATTCAATTCACCATAAGAATATCCATCATAATAACCAAGACCATGAGCCTGCTGATGTTCCGAACCTCTCGGACCCGGTGCACCACTAGATGTACCCACCTCCTGCTGGCTGTATCGTGACTTGGTACACTCATAAGTCCAACCTCGTGTACCACCTCGTCGCTGTTCATCGATATCGTGATCTGTAGACGGCTGTATAGGGCACTGAGCAACACCAGAAGTGCCAGCACCAGGGGCAGGGGGGTCATCGTCTTCATCCGACACGGTCACACTACCACTGCTCGTACTCTTTTGTTGATCTTGAGCCGTATCTGTACGTGGCATAAAAGCTGCCCCTCTTACTGGGTCCAACACATCTGCACAACTCTCTTATTGCGCTCTGCGTATTTCTGGGTCATCAATTTCCAATTCTTCACTATCCTCTTCAATTTGTTTTTCCCTTGTTTCCAACCAAGGTAGAAGTGGGTCATCCTCATCATAAATATTATCCAAGTTTATTGGACAATAGTCTCCGTCATCAGCAGCTGTAATGCTCCTATGATGTCGTCGCATTCTTAGTTTTATATTGTAGTGCATGAAGACAAGTCTATCTAATGTTCTAGTCTGCAATCTATTCCTATTCTTTGAATGAATGAGCACAAAACAACTCCAATTCCTTTCGCAGCTAGAGGAAGATGTTGTCTGGCTCAAAACTTTTACTGCAATTTTTTTGAGAGCCTTCGTTCTTTCTCCGAAATTAATCCACCATTCGGCCGGTTGCAATCTAGATACTGCATGCTGTGCAAGAGCATCTCCAAAGCTACCAAGGCGATTTCCAAATGTATCTAATTCATTTAATGCCTTTATTTGCAGATCTAAGTAAGGCTCTAATCTCTTTATCACATTTTTTAACCCGACACGAAACTTCATCATCCGCAACAAATGATTGGGCATATCTATACCTAGGATTTAGGTAGTAACCTGCTGCATGAAGATCGTGATGGAGTTGGTTTGTCCATCTCTTGTCGATCATCTTCCAATAAGTCTGCCAACTTCTACAATCACGTTGAATTGCAAGCTTTACCTTATCCATGGCATCATATAGGAAGCCCATGGTAGGTGCTTCATTGGATTCAACAAGACGGAGTACCCTCATTAGTGGCTCCATCACCTTTAAGATCGCCTTGACCTTCTTCAAATTTTGTTGTCCCGTATGGTGTTCACAACTTCGACCGGTATTCCTGATGTCTTCTTCCCATGTTTTGTGTTGAGCCATTCTCGGGAAGCGAACATCTCACTCAACTCTTCTCTATGCTGGAATAAACTCTCTAATGCTATAAAGTTTGTTGCAAATCTAGTCGCCGCAGGCCTCAACAACTCTCGTCCTTTCGTGAACTTTCTCATTATTGCAACTACTTGATTATGGTTGTAAATAAACGTCGTCACTTCCCTTGCCCTTTCGACCATTTCCTTAACATTCTTCTTCTTCCCAATATCTTCCAATATAAGATCAATACAATGGGCAGCACATGGTGACCAAAAAAGATGTTTTCTCTTATCCATCAACATATGTCCTGCAAGCTTATATGTTGCTTCATTATCTATCACAATCTGCACTATATTCTCCTCTCCAATCTCGTCCACAACTTTATCCATTAGTCCATTAATATAAGTAGCATTTTTTGTTGCCTCTGAGGCATCAATTGACTTGTGGTATATAGTTCCTAAGTGGCAGTATACCATGAAGTTGATCATGCTGCGTCTGATTGGGCCAGTCCAACCATCACACATGATTGTGCATCCTCTGGCTTGCCATACAGGTTTAAAGGTAGCCACGTATGCTTTCACATCCGCATACTCTGCATCTGTCCATTTCCCCTAATCTCCTTAGCGTAGGAGCTTTTATTCCTTCACTTGCTTCTGCTGCATCAATTACCACCTGCCAATATGGAGAATTGGCTGCGTTAGGAGGTATGTTGGCATATATAAATAACTTTGCTGCTGCTCTACCTAATTTCTCAACGGAAGTTCTACTCCACATTTGTTTTATCTTCTTTTGTTTAGTTGATTCTTTCCTAAATAGGATTAGATCAATAGAGGGTCTCCTAGGCTCATTTACTTCTTCATCCAAACGTATAGGGGCATCATGTGAAGATATCTGTCGTCGGCTCCCAAACATACGTCGTAACCCACCCAACCTACCCCCCACTCCCACCCCCACCCCCACTGCGCGGTTGCACTTCCAGTTGCACTCTCACTCTCACTCCCACTCCCACTCCCCCCCCCTCCCCTGTATCACGCACTGACCCATGCGTGCCAAACATGCGGCGACGTTCTTCCTCTTCACGAGCTAGACGCAAGCTCTCTCTCCTAGCTATAGTAAGTTCTCGATCTGAATCTTCGTCAGAATCAATAATATCTTCATCACGAATGCCCATATATTCAGGACCAAACACTTCCTGTCGAGCTGCATCCAAAATATCATCTTTCTTCTTTTGTACAGCAGCACGTTTACCCTTCGACTCATCCAGACTAGCTTGCATTAAAAGCATTATCTCTTTCGGTACTCTACTACATGGCGCAACTTGACCCTTTCGATGTGCCAAATGTTGTTTGAGACGGATAATTCCACCAGTCACTAGTCTATCACAATACTTGCACTTCATTTGGTGCCTAGTACCACCAACCCTCTCACAATGTTGCCATCCAATATCATCACTTACTTGTTGTTGGCCAGATCCAGACATTTCTTTAGGCTTAGGTAGACACTAGATAATTAGATTTGAGTATGAGTGTATGACCTATGTTAATAAAGATGATTTTATATTCTAACTAAACCCTAAGAAGCTCCAAGGCAAAACCTGTCCAATATAAGCAAATAAAAACATAAAGTCACTAATTCGAAAATAGAAAAAAATTATAAAATGACACCCCAAATCTGTAAAATACACATTAACATGTTCTACTATGATTAACACATCACATGGCATGATTAAAACAGTAAAACAATCATTAAAAAATTATTTTTTAAATTTAAAAAAGAAGGGCCATAATTAATGCGTAAATAGAAAAAAATATTAAAAAATTATAAAATGGCACCCCAAATCTGTAAAATGCACATTAACATATTCTACTATGATTAACACATCATATGGCATGATTAAAACAGTAATACAACCATTAAAAATGATTTTTCGAATTTTAAAAAAAATGGGCAAAATTCATGCGTAAATAGAAAAAAATATTTAAAAAATATAAAATGGGACCCCAAATCTGTAAAATGCACATTAACATGTTCTACTATGATTAACACATCATATGGAGTGATTAAAACAGCAAAACAATCATTAAAAATTGATTTTTCGAATTTTGAAAAAAGGGGCAAAATTCATGCGTAAATAGAAAAAAATATTTAAAAAATATAAAATGGCACCCCAAATCTGTAAAATGCACATTAACATGTTCTACTATGATTAACACATCATATGGAGTGATTAAAACAGCAAAACAATCATTAAAAATTGATTTTTTGAATTTAAAAAAAAAAGGGGCAAAATTCATGCGTAAATAGAAAAAAATATTTTAAAAATATAAAATGGGACCCCAAATCTGTAAAATGCACATTAACATGTTCTACTATGATTAACACATCATATGGAGTGATTAAAACAGCAAAACAATCATTAAAAATTGATTTTTTGAATTTTAAAAAAAAGGGGCAAAATTCATGCGTAAATAGAAAAAAATATTTAAAAAATATAAAATGGGACCCCAAATCTGTAAAATGCACATTAACATGTTCTACTATGATTAACACATCATATGGAGTGATTAAAACAGCAAAACAATCATTAAAAATTGATTTTTTGAATTTTAAAAAAAAGGGGCAAAATTCATGCGTAAATAGAAAAAAATATTAAAAAAATATTAAATGGCACCCCAAATCTGTAAATTGCATATTAACATGTTCTACTATGATTAACACATCATATGAGATAATTAAAACAGCAAAACATATTAAAAAAAGTATAAATACTTTTTGACAAATTTATGAAAAATGGCCGACCAAGCTTTGATTCAACAAAATCCGCTAATATAATGTGTTTTTTCCCCAAATATCCAGCCAAGGTTGGTCGAAATTAGTAGTAGAAGGAGTGAGAAGGAGTTTGGAAGCAAGAAGTTTCGAAAAAACATCAAAAACGGAGCTTAAAATGCAAAAAAAAAATGGCCGTTTTTCGACCGTTACGGCGCTGACCGTTACGGGTGACCGTTACGCCCGTATCGGCCGTTAAGGGCGTATTGGCCCCGTATCGGCCGATACGGGTACAAAAATTGGAATCGGCCGTTTCGGCCCCGAATCGGGTAACGGTGCGTACCGTTACCGTTATGTATCGGCCGATACGGCCGATATGTAACCGATTTGGCATTCCCTCTCTACACAGCAGCTCCCTCTCTCTCGTCAGAAGATAAGATTTTCTGGATTCCAGACAAATCGTCTCTCTTTTCAGTTCGGTCTCTCTATAACCTGATGCATAAGCAGAAGTCTCATCCAAAGCTTAATCTCTCTTTTCTGTGGAATTATGCTGCTCCCCCGAAAATCCTAGCTTTTGGTTGGCTTGCAGGGAAAAAGAAAATCCTAACAGTGGATAATCTGAGGAAGAAGGGGATGATCCTCCCTAATATTTGCCTTTGTTGTATGAGGGCAGAAGAGTTAGTTGACCAATTGCTCCTCCACTGCAGTTTCGCTCAGTCCATTTGGGCAGAGATTATATCCAGTTTTAATTTATCTTGGTGTTTCCCAAGCGAAGTTATTCAGTTTCTTCAAGTGTGGCATGGGGTGCAGCTAGGAAAGGAAAAGACAATCATATGGAGGATGTCTGTTCTTGCAGTCTGGTGGTCGGTTTGGGGAGAAAGGAATAGCAGATGTTTCAGGAATACTACTACCATGGCTAGGACTATAGCTACTAGGGCTAGGCGTTACATGATAGAGTGGGCCTCTAATGTCAAGGATCTTTATGGTCATGATTTTTTCTTTTTAGGTGTGTAGCTGTGGTCTGCCTTCTCAGTAGCCCTTCTCTTTGTTTTTGTTTTCGCTTTTCCCTTAATGAAATCCTTCATCTTTCAAAAAAAAAAAAATGATGGCGATGGGTACAAGAGTAGAGGCTTGAATGATTTTTAGGAACTTTATAGTGGTATCAAATAAGAATATTGAAGAAGAGTTTAAGGCTTTTTTTTAAAGGGAAAAAGACATTCAAGTGTCATCAACTCTTACTCAAGAAAAGGATACAGAGATTTTCATTATCAAGACTCCAACTAAATCTAACTTCCTGAAAACGGATGAATACTTGAAAGCGAAGGGTGCGAGGTTAAAGGTTTATTTATTGCCTTCCAAAATCTAATATGAAAACTATTACCTGATAAAGAAAACATTTGTACTAACTAAACAGCCCCTAGAATGCAGGAAGGAATCCCGATAGCCCACTAGTCAAAACTAGTAGTCAATCAACCCTATCTTCTACTGCTGGCAACACATACCCAAATGGAAGCAACACATGCTATAACCAATGAACAATTACAAAAGCTTTTTCATATTTGAAGATAGATTATGGATTGTTACAAGCAAGGTGACCTTTATATAAACTTTTGACAATTAGGATGCCATGATATAATAGGAAATGACAAAATGACTAGTTACAACCCCACGCACTTCCAATAAAGTGGACATAACTCGTTCAAACTGATTCAAACATTGGATCAGTTAGATCTTTGATTGGCAAGCTTGTGGAGCCAACCAGCTGTGTTCATCCTAGCATTGTACTGGTAGCAAGTAGCCTCCAATTATTGCCCCTTGACCTCATTGATGGGGAACCACCTCATCCATCTTAACTTGGAAATTTTCCTTGATATGATTGTCAGATGGTCCATCTTTTCTTTCTCTATGACAGATTGCTCATCCATTGTTTTACCTTCAAATCCCTTGAAGATTTGGTAGATCCCTCAACAAACTTATGAATTGATCCATCCATGAATTTAGCAAGTAATCCAAAGATGGACTCGTGGATCATAACACTCATGAATTTTTTATTTTTTATTTTTTTAATCTTCGAATAAACAAATTGAGTTCCGACGTCATCTTCCCTTAGACACTAACAAGCGAAATGGGCTTGGACCAAGTCTTGGTTACTTCTTGTGTTCATTGTTTTGAATAGCGCCCATAGCATAGTGTAGCGTTAGCAAATAGCATAAATCCCCTGTATCATACACTACAAGGGTTGAAGCGTATGTAGTGTACGCTACGTTTTTTTTATAAATGGTAATTGTATTTTGTATTTTGCACTTAATACTCTCAACCTGTGGGATTTTAATTTCTTTTCATAACTATCACTTGTGGTTTCAATTAGACATTATTAATTAAGGTGATTTGCATAGAAAGTTGTTGATGTGATAATGATTTGATTTGGTTTATATATATGGATTGGTTTTTGATAAATGATAATCAATAACTATTTGAACATGCTTATACTTGAAAAAATAAATCATCTTTTAAGCATTTTTATATTTTTTGTTCTTTCCTTACTATTTTTCATATTTTTCATATTTTTAAATTAAAAAATAGAAGTATCATGTAGCTTACTCTACTTGCACTACATGCTACAGAGGGTTGAACGCTACCGCCATTTAAAGCACTACTTGTGTTTCTTGCCATCAAACCATTCATCAGGTGCACTAAACCAAGCTTAAGGGCCACCCACAAAAATCAATTCGATTCAAAACTCTGGTCTAGAGGGCCACACAACTTGAATTTGGATGTTCTATGGTGTGGCCCTCCTAAATTCTCGGAGCAGCCAAATCTTTAGCAACCAGCCAAAACATGGGATGGTGCAACTAATGGATGAACTAGATGACATACACATCACAGTTGGCCCCACACAGCTCAACTGCATTTAACTCACCATCAATGTCTTATGTATCATATGCACTATGTATCACACTCACCATCAATGTCTTATGTATCATATGCACTATGTATCACACCCTTGGCATATGGAAACATCGGGAAATATCCCAATGCATGATATACATGTCACACAGCCTGGGGAAAATTTTTTGTAAGTAGATTGGAGAAAACATTGCAGAAACTTCAAGAAAATGGTGAAATTTTTATAGTGAAACTTCCTGATATGTTAAAAGACACGATAACAGACTTAGAACTCAAAACATTTATAATTTATAAATAAATAAATAAATAAAATTAAAATTAAAATTAAAAAAATGGATAATAATTTTTCCATTGATTCAGGGACAAAAAAAAGGCTTTATTCTTTTCTTGGATTTTATTTCCACATGAATATCTGAAACGTCAGTAGGTGTTAATCATTACTTGCAAATTGCGATACATCACAAGTGTTGATCAAGACAGCATTTATTTAACTAACATCTTACCAATATATCATATCAGCATATATCAATGATTATGCCTTTGATACAAGGTAATTTTATGAGTAGTTTGAGATTTCGTATTGCCGATGTGCAATGTTGATAATATCAGCTGATATTTGAGCCAATACCATCTATACATTGATCACTGGTTTGTATACAGTCGGTTATGTTGTATCATTCCCATATATATATATATATATATATATATATATGCGTGTGTAGGGAAAAGGTACTATAAGGTCGACCTCATGGGACTTCCAATGAGGTCAAGCTCTATGGGCCCCACTGTGATGTGCGTAGGACATCCACCCATCAATTAGATGCACCCTTCCAAGGTGGACCATGGTTCTAAAAATCAGGCCAATTCATGACTTAGGTGGGCCACACTGCAGACGATGGTTGAATGTGGATGCCCACCCATTGAAACCTTCCTGATTATTTATAAGGCCAACTGAGATGAGTTTCAAACATCCAGCCCAGCCATTGTGTGTGTACCACTTGAATGAGGGGCCACACCAAATTTCAGGCCATTCTAAAACTTGGGTGGGCCCCACAAAGTGCTTTTAGATGTTTTAGGCTTGATTTCACGTGATTTGCGCAGCTGAATTCCAGATACGGCTGATCATTGGGACCCACCCACCAAGAAGTGCCATAACAATAATGGAGGCCGTAACGGCTATTACGGTCTCTCTTGTTTTTTTCTTTTCTTTTCTTTTTTTCTTTTAAAAGAAAAAAAGAAAAAAGAAAAAAAAAAAGAAAAGAAACCTGTATTGGCCCGTAATAGACTGTTATGGGTCCATTACAGGGGCTGTAACAGTCATTACAGGGCCGATACGGATCATTTTTTCCATAACGCGTAATGGTTGACATTGTTACTGTTACAAAACGGCCATTATAGTATACCCCATGGGGCACACCAAATGCATAGTGTGGGTCCAACACGCATCACTGTGGGGCACACAGAGCTCAGCCTCACGGGAAGTTCCCATGAGGTCGACCTCATGGAACCCTTTCCACACATACACCTCATGGAACCCTTTCCACACATACATAAATATTTGTCTATGTACATGCATATGTGTGTGTGTGTGAAATGGTACTATGAGGTCAACTTCGTGGGAGCTTCCCATGAGGTCGAGCTGTGTGGGCCCCACCGAGATGTGTATAAGACATCCAAACTGTGCGTTTGGTGGGTCCCCTCTAGGTTATCCCAAAAAATCAGGCATGTCCGGAACTCAAGTAGGCCATACCATTTGAAACAACGTAAAATCATGCCTAAAACATCTAAAAGCAATTTGTTGGGACCCACCTGAGTTTTGTATGTGGCTCAAACTTGTTGTGACCCCTCATCCAAGTGGGACACACAGAATGGATAGGCTGGATTCTTAAACCACATCTCAGTGGACCCTATAAACAATCATGAAGATTTCAATGGGTGGATATCCACTCTCTATTGTTGTCTATGGTGTGGCCGACCTAGGTCATGGGTTGGCCTGATTTTTAGACCTGTGGCCCACCATGGATGGGTGCATCTGATTGATGGGGCCGGTGTCCGACACACATCATTGTGGGGCCCACACAGCTCTGCTTCCCATGAGGTCAACCTCATAGCGCGCCCACGCACACACATCCATGTATATATACATATGCTAATGTATGCATGTTTGTATGCATGCATGTATGTATGTATGTATGTATGTATGTCTACACAAGATATAGATATAGAAATATGTATCTATCTATATATACATATAAGTGGATAACTAGATATATACGTGACATGTGTGCTGGAAAAGTGGGATGAAAACATGTCAAATTTGTTGAGAAAGGTATACTAATTTTAAGCATAAAGTACAATTTTGAGAATTTCATGAAAGCAATTTTACTCCAAGTTTGTATGTTATAAGTTGCGCAATATTTTTTATTAGGCCTAGTGGAATGGACCTCTATTAGCTAGGCTAGACACTTATGTTAGTTTTACACAACTTAAAAAATGGTGGAGACTCTTCAACCGTATGCATGGAATAGTTATAAAGCAATCCAGACTGTACAAATCACTAACGCAACTGTGTTTGTTGCATAACTTAAAAATTGCACTTAGAGATAATATTAACCCTTCCAATTTGTACCACTCATTTTTTTCTGTTAACAATCCATTTGATAGCCACTAATTGGATGGTTAGGATTGCTTGATCAGTGTGATTTTTGAGATATGCTCCATGCACAGTGCGATCAGAAATTGGATTATCTGGATAGCTGTACATCAGTGCCACATGTGAGGAGGATAAGCCGCAACTGTTCTTATAAATTGTGCAAAACTACATAAGAGTATGTGCACTTTCTTCTTGTTGATTCACCAAGGGACATAGTACACCTCATAAAAAGATGCCTACAATAACATTAAGAACCCATAATACATCTAAATCTCATAAATTAAATGGGCCAAACAACATGGGCCGTTTTTTATAAACACATATTTTCAAGCCTTGTGCTAATTTTGAGAGGCTTTATAACCTCAACATGTTAGGTTTCTTATATTTGTCTTGGTCCAGATATTGACACATAAGAACAGATGATGCCCCACATTTACACGACTCCCGAGGACAAAATAAGTATTTGCAATCAGCTTGTGCTAATCCGATTGTCTCGATCAGATGGGCAAATTCTTAGAATAAACAGCATTCTCTGGTGGTGCCTCAAAAATTGAATGAAAATTAATGACCAAAAAAATAAAATCATGTCAATCAACACAAGAAACTATTAAATAAACAGTAATAAACAAATACCTTTAGCCTTGCTACTAAACATTCCTGCAACTGCTGCAAGGCTCTCCTCACTTGTATCTGGAACCTAGCACAGAAAACACGGTTTTATATAAGGAAAAGTTAAAATTCACTACATTTATCCAGAGTAAGTAGGATATTGAAGTATAATTTTTTTAATCTAGTTTGTAAGATTGGTAATAAAGGTTAAGTAGAATCATGAGTTTCCGAGTGCCACTCAGTTTTAGTTAAGAAAATGACAAAGTAAATCAACGGGAATAAGACATCCTTCTTTATGTGCTACGCTAGTAAACGATCACATTTAAATCCATCCTTTCTACAAGAAATCTGGAGAATGGGTATTGTTAACAATCAACGGGAATAAGACATCCTTCTTTATGTGCAACACTAGTAAACAGTCTCATTTAAATCCATCCGTTCTACAAGAAAAGAAATCTGGAGAATGGGTATTGTTAACAAATGATGACAAACAAAAATTTGGTCAAGACCTGAACCAAATTAACGACCATGCCTTATCCAGGTAGGTTAGAAATCTACATGAAGCAAGAATCAAGACTAAAAGAAATTATGGAATACAAACAGAAAGAATGGAAGGTCAGTATTATGAAACTCAAATGCAACATCATATCATGATGAATTCCACTAACCAAGAAAAAATGATTGTGACAGTCCCATTAAACATTTTGAGGTTGCAAACTAATGCTTCGTGTCATGAAACTTCACAGTTACTTGGCTGAAAATAAATGCAAACCCGGAAACCGTTTTAATGGCAATTCTGTGTAGAAATGGGTCAACTAACAAAAAATAGGATTTGTTGTTTGTCATTGTTGTCAACATTGTAGCTATGTCACAACCAGTTGTAGCTAAAATCCTGAGAAGAAGTAACAACGGATTTGGGATCTTGTAGTGTTTCTTTAACAATCTTTTATGACAACACTTCTAAGTAAAGTTACAATGAGGATATTGATGCTAATTCACACACACTGAAAATTACACAAGTTCCTGCCATTTTCATTCAATGCATCTTCGTGTTTGAATATAGAGGAACTTGTTCCCTGAATAGGTTGATGACTTACAATACGACTCCAACTGTACAATTCATATGTGGCGAGAGGAAGCAAAGGCATGCTTATAACCATATTTCACTCAACTTTGTGTGAATCAAGCATGATGGTTGTAAACATGGTGAAGAGAATTAAGCCAAAAGGACATTTACCTCACGAACTCTATTCTGCAAATCAAATGTATGTTATGTACTTGCATATATTTACCTCGCAAATGTGACTCTCCCACTCGTTAGATGAGCCAATAGAGACAATGTAGCAAGTGAGAGATCCAGGGTTCAACCAATGGTAGCAAGGAATTCCATAACGGTAACGGTGGCCACCACTATTACCTTTACGATACGGACTGTAACGGCCAATATGGTGTCTCTTTTTTTTTATTGAAAAAAAAAAGCCAAAAAGACCTGTATTAGCCCTATAATGGACCGTTACTGGGCTGCTATGGCTTTTACGAGGGGGCGTAATAGGCCGTTATGAAGGTTCTAACGGCTATTATAGGTTATTTTTTCAATAAAGGTCGTTATGACCCCATAACGTGTAAAGGTTGCCACTATTACCTTTTCGTAACGGCCTTTACGGTCCCGTAACAACTGTTATGGCACACCATGCCTAGTAGTGTTACCTATCAAAAAAATATGTATGGCTTTTTCATTTCAAGGCAACCACAAATCTTCACCAAGGATTTCAAAACATTACATGACAGACATAACAATAATGATGGTAATCGTTATGTGTTACGGGGTCAGAACAGCTGTTATAAATGCCCTGTGACGGTCTATTACGGCCTGAAAGACCCCGTAATGGTCCATTACATAACTATCATAGGTTTTTTAAAAAAAAAAACGTAATGGTCAGCCCATTTCATAATGTTAACGGTGATAGCCGTGATCTTCACCCTCACAATTTCCATCATATTCATAGGTTGGGATAAACTGGGAGTAGGTACTAAGATGTCTAAATAAAGCGGTGTTTTTCTTATAGTAAAAAAGTAAATGCATTTAAGTTTTCTCCACCTCTCCATATTGTGCTTAATTTAGACAAAGCGGTGTTTTTGTTATAGTAAAAAAGTAAATGCATTTATGTTTTCTCCACCTCTCCATATTGTGCTTAATTCACTAAAAGACCATGTTGGCATTAATAAATAATAAAAAATTCAAATATTTTTAAACCTTGTACTTAACTTAGAAAGCCACGATATCACTAAAATCACCATCAAATATCTTTCTCGATACCAATAAGCACAAATAAGTATCACTTCTACTTAACCAAAATGGTCACACTTTGGCGTGATCGGCTAATGAGAAGGTCCGCCCAAATTAAAATGGTCACACTTAGGCGTAGTCGGTTAATGAGAAGATCCGCCCAAATGTAGGCAACTTCCAGCCTCTTCTACTTTATTCGTGCTCTCATGCTTAAATTGAATGTGCCTACATTTAGGTGGATCCTTCCATTAGCCGGCTACACCACACTTCCACAAAAATCTCCATTAACTGTTGTTTCTCAATTCTACCTAAGGACAGTCCACTTGAAGCTTGTCCACCACCACAAGCATACAAATTAGCTACTTCTTAGACCTTCCTATGATATGCTAGCTCCTTACAGCAAAAGATTGTCTCCGCTCTACCTAAAAAATCAAGAAAATCACATGGGGAGTATTCATCTATCAAACTCTAGTATCTCCACCTCAATCTACTTTTCTGGTTTTTTTTTTAATAGCCAGCCTCCTTTACCAATCTGTCCATAGGTTTAACAATACCATCCTAAACATCAACTTGTCCAAGCAACTAGCCAGAAAAATGAACTATGTTGGACCCACATTCATCGTCTTCGACCTCCCCTTGTCCACCTCTATCCTTCAATTTTCCTTTCTCATTGTACCTGCTTTACATCTACGAGGGTTGATCTGGCCATCATGCAAATTGGCACACAGTTGTTGAACCGAAATTGCAAGCTCTTATTCAAATTGGATTATCAACATAAGTATGGGGCCTTATTCATCAATAGAACTCCATTTTCTACACCATATTCCATTTCCCTAGTATCTCCCCATCCGTTTAACAATTAGATATCAAGATCGACTAGAGCTTGAGATGCTTGCTGGTGAAGCAGACTGAACATCAAATGCATAATCATCAACCTAATGTAAATCTAGTTTGAGTTGATCAGGCCTTTTCAAAAACAAAGCGATGGTTTGATGTTGGACAGGCATCTCTGGATTCAAATCCATCGTGGACTTCTCCCGCACCATCTTGAATTGAAAACCACAAACACCAATCCAATCCACAACAATTACCGATAACACTGATTTAATGCAAATCCCTATAATTCATTGTTGAGTGAAGAGAAATCGCCATCAGCATCATCAGCATCATTTTTTCAAAGCCTTTTCCCAACTAATTGGAGTCAGCTACAGTACACAAACCCGTTATCCCTTTCCACTTTATCACGGACCATGTCCTCAGTTAAACAATAGTCCTTGAGTCATTTACCACCCCCACCCACATCCTTTTGGGCCTTCCCCTTGCCCTTTTAAAGCCTTCAACTTGACCCAACTCACTCCTAAATGGTGTAGCTCTTGATCTTCATTGCACATGGCCAAACCATTTAAGTCTCCTTCCCCTCATCCAATCACCTATTGGTGCTTCTTTTAAGATCTTTTTTTTTTTTTTTAAGATTGAATATTCATTAAAGAAGGGAGCCAAAGCAACCCAGAAACAGACAAAGCGGAAAAGAAAATAAAGGACAACACAAAGCAAACAGAAACCTGAAAAATTGAATGCATTCTTTCCTAATTCTATCCTTCATTGTCTTGACACTCATCCATCTCAACATCTTCATTTTTGCTACAGTCATCCTATGAACATACCGTTCCTTGATTGCCCAACATTGTCCCAGAAAGCATCGCTGGTCTAATTCTTTAAACTTTCACTTTCAGTTTCATTAGTATGCAGCAATCAGATAAACTCCAAAGGCACATCTCCACTTCATCCACCCAGCTCTAATTCTATGAGTATCATCCTTCTCAATCTTTTTCTCTCCTGAATTATTGACCCAAGTTCTCGAAAATTGTCATTTTCGGGTGCCTCTTGGTCAGCAATATTAACTAATTCCTTGTTTCACTCCTATTGCTGCTAAAATTGCATTCCATGTACTCTGTTTGCAATTTCAGGGACAAATTACAACAAAACTGAAATGAGTAATTAATTACGATTCCATATAATGCTCTGTCGAGTGATATGTGTGAAACTCATAACAGCTACAAATTGACTCAAATTACAAAGCTAGAGAAGAAACCACCAATGAAAAAGTCTTCACCGCTCCAAATACCCAAAAAAAAAAAAAAAATTTAATAAAAGAAGCAAAATCATGTCTTTTCTTCTGTTAAACAGATCCTTTATACTCTAAATCAGCCCACGACTGACTGTTATCTAGCACAACTTTCAATTAAATCTCAGCCTTCAGAAGCTTACCATAAGACTTCAAACTTGGGCAAGAAAGATCTCATTATATTTTACATGCAATTCCATCAAGCCCATCACTCATGTTTCCTAATTTTATATTTTAACCACGATTCATTCCAAGGATATTTTTATTTCCTCGACAAAGCAAGAAAAAGCCAAATGTTGTTCTTTGTTTTGTCTGAAATCTCTCAAAGCAAACCAGTTTAAGTAAAAAATTGTTATCATGAAGCATGTATAGGACAAAAAAAAAAAAAAAAAAAAGAGGTAAATAAAGTTTCAGACTGTGCAAAAACAAGACATACTCTCCACCTATATACTAGAGCAGACAGGACACTATAAAAATACAGAAGCAAATCATAAAGGAATTAATAAAGACACTAATAAAATAATGCACAATCTGTTCCACCTGTATACTTGAAACCACTCTTGCAAGTGCTTTAACCATATTCTCCACAACGTTAGTGTTTTTTGGGTTCCTACAAGACAAATAAACAAAATATTACTTAGAAGAAGAAGGGGCGTATGAAATAACTAAGAAAAATTAGAAATAGCTATGTCAACCCATCGAAAATATGAAAACGCATTGTTAATTTCCAATTAAAACCAAACTAAAAAACGATACATTAATGTAGCCACTAACCTATTCCATCATCTAATTATCCTACAAAATATGAAATTTACGTTCCATGTAGCATGGAAGGAAGCAGCAACATATTCAAGTGGAGTAGGGTTGTTTCAAAATATGAAAATGCAGACTAGAACTGTCGTTGAGAAGTTGGGTAGCGCAGCAGCTAAGCTATTTATACATGGCACCACATCCCCGAAGGTGGCTAACTCCTTGTACTAGCAAGTGGTAATCAATGTAGCAGTGAAAGCAAGCAAAGGAATTAAGGCACCCATAGCTAACGAAATTATAGGAAAATGGACATATGTATAATATATTTATTTGAAGGCATACATGGCTACCTTTAGACCCATAGGGCAAAGTAGAAGATGCACGATTATGTGCAATGGTTGCACTAGCCTAACCAGGCATAGCATTATCAACTTTATGGTATACTGCCACTAAGGAATGGTGTTCCACAAGTCAGTCAATGCATTGGTGCAACAAAAATGTCAACTATATCTTCTCCCTAATGGATAAGATGGTTGATGAGATAAGAGAGAATGTGGTGCAAATTGTGACCGATAACGAAACAGCATACAAATCTGTAAGAAGAATGTTAATGGTGAAGAGACCACATATATCATGGTCATTGTGTGTTGCACATTGCATAAATCTCATATTAGAAGATATTGGACAGAAGAATACTGTCGCAACATTGGTCAAAAGGGAAAGACAAATGATAACATTCATCTACAACTATAATCAACTAGTTGCCATAATGAGGAAGTTCATGAACGGGGGAAAGCTACTTAGGCCCGTGGCGACTAGATTTGTGACCAACTTTATAACCCCTGAGAGTTTGTACCAACATTGAGGAGAGTTAAATGAGATGCTTGCTTCTCGGGCGTGGCTCAACACAAAACATGGGCAGAAGACATCAAGGACACTGGTTGAGGTTGTCGCAACCACAAGAGACAATAAATATTGGGAGAAGGTCGCAAATATCCTTAAGTTGATAGAGCTGCTAATAAGGGTACTCTGTCTTGTTGGATACGATGAAGCACCTGCCATGGGCTTGATGAAGCCCAGCTAACCATTTGTCATGATTGTACACATTACACTAATTACTAGAAGATGATTGACAAGAGAGATGAAACAACTCCACAATCTTCATGCAGTGGGAAGTACATATATGCCCAATCATTTGTCAAAGATGATGAGGTTCGTGCTGGGATGAAGAATGTGAGAAAGAGATTAAAGCCTGATATAAATACACAAACAAAGGCATTAAATGAATTGTAGGCATTTGAACTTTGCTAAGGCAACTTCAGATATATTCTTACAATACGGTAGTGAATCAGCTACAACTGGCCGATTGGTGGTTGCATTTTGGAGAGTGCGGAGGCTATAAAAAAATTTATGGCCAAATTTTTGAGCCAAACAACTTCTTCCTCTAGCTATGAGGGGGCTAGAGTTGCTTTACACTCATCCATTTGAAGAATAGGAATTGACTACAAAGTAGGACGTTTGATTGACTCATCTACATGCACTACGACATGAAGCTAAGATTGCAACATAATAAGAAGGTGGCAAATATGGTCGACGATGTCACCGACTACTATCCAACAAACTTGGATAACATTTATGATGAGACCTATTTTTGCCTTGGTTGGAGCAAATGGAGAAACAAATAAAAGAGGACAATGAAGAATTTGAGGTGGATGACCCAGCAATATGCGTGGCACAATAAGAGGGTCATGCCTGTCTTGGACCTAAAGAGGGGGGTAAATTTTATCCAAGGCCAAGCCTAGCAAAAAAGTATGACCAGTGGCGATACCAAAACGGATAATGATGGCGGCGGCAATGATGGTGATGATGCACTTGCTACTAGTTGCACTTCTGGTGTTGCTCAGCGCATTGTATAGTCGTTTACAAATCAAGATGCTGATGAGCATCGATAGGGTACACAAGGCCGGACTTATGAGTGTACTAAGTCACAATACAGCCATGGAGGGGAGGAGCATCATGGGGAAGCTAGCACCAGTGGCACTGGAGGAGGGGGGAATCGAGAGCTCCGAGACATCAGATGGCTTACAGTTATAGATAGTAAGGATATGAATATGGATACAACCAATGGCAATATACGGAGTTTGTTGGGCCACATCATGTTAAAGTCCTCAAAATGTTCCATATGGATACAGATATCCAGATCCAAATTCGAGTTATTCATCATCATAATCTCACTCTTAGCAATATGAGTACGAGTAGCAACACGGCTATTTGTCTTCTGTTGGTAGATATCTTATTCGAGATCAAGGTAGACCCAGCAAATGCCTAGTGAGGATTAGTCATTCTCAGGTTTTTGTGACCTACTCTTTCCCTCTGGCTCTAGTTATCATGGATATGCAACACCTATTCCACAACCGCAATCGGATGATGACGAGAACATGGAGGTCAAGCAACCACAACAAAACATATTTTCATTTTGGTTTTGACTGGTGAGTTTTTATTAAGTTTTTTTCTAATATTATTAAGGTAAGTATTTCTACACTCACAAATTCACCAAGCACACACTTGACATTGCCAAACTTCTGCTTTAAATAACTCCCCTAACTAAAGGGGTCCATGATAACATTTTAAGGGAGCTAATCAAACAATATTATTTTTTTCTTGAGAATGACAGGATGTGAATGACATGATAGGACACAAAAGTTTCTTGAGTCGGTATGTTGAAATGGAATGTGCGGGAGTCACAAGGAACATAACAGCAACAACCAATACAACCACCATTACTAATATAGCACGCCTTGGTTGGAATAGATACAATGATATAGACAAAAGGTATATGATTAATGGAAAGGAGAGATTTACAAGCGACAAGGTTATCAATGGGATGATGTGTACAAGACTGAGTTACTTTGCGAAGGGCAACTAGGATATCCACTTGTTCTAGTTCCAATGTAGAAGAGTGGCGGTGTTAGGGAAGAGTAGGAATTTTCTTTCCCTACGAGTAGACCTTGAGTTCATTGGTTGGAGTGTGGCTTGGTACCTCTTCGATATAAGACTCGTCAATGACAAGAAGTCAAAGAGGTGCAAGAGTATGTGTATTGTCTTAGGGTTTGTTTAGTTTTTCGATTTCCTATAAATGCAAGGTAAATGAGCCATCATTATCATTTATAGGTGTTTGTTTAAATAGAAGTAATGGCCCATTAAATAGAAGTAATGGCCCATAAATCAAGAGTCAAATACACTTATAAAAGAAGTAGGTAAAGTAAATTGTAATCATTACATTTTCACATTATAAAACTAGCACTTTTACTGTGATTTCTGGGTGAAACAAACAATGTAGCAAAATCATCATCGCAGTCAAATGTAAGTGATGTCACCACACAGTTACAAGACTAAATAATCATTAGCCATTTACAACCATTTACCGTCGTAATTGAAAAACCAAGAACGCCCTTATGAAATGAAATAAGGCATGTCTACAAAGAATGACACATCCATATAAACATATCTTTTCTGATTTACAGGACAAAATCATTTGTACATTTCTAAGAGTTTGAGTATCTTATTAACACACGTTTTATTGATTGTGGTCCTAGCTTGGAGTGAGATGGCTCAAGAATATGGAAAAAGCAAGTGCACCCAAACACTTTTGGAAGTAGGATAAATAGACTCATGAGGTCACTAGACTTGTGATGGGTAGTTTGCCTTTGAGAACATTGCTCAGTGTCTAATTGATTATGTAGGTAGCAAATAGAAGAGCTTCATCCCAATATGTTTTATGGTAATGACATGCCTATTAGTAAAGATTGGGTTGAACTCCAGTAAATGCCGATTTTTAAATTCAGCCACTCCATTTTGTTGTGGCGTGTAAGGGCACAAGGATTGAAAATCTATACCATGATTTACAAAATATTTTTCTCCATCCAATTCATTCCCCCTTAGCATTTTTGGAGTTTGTGGTCAGGGTTAACCATTCTAGAATGATGGCGTAAGAGGCATTCCATTGTCTAGCCTCCATGCATATGTACTTATATACGGATTCAAGGGTAGGAAGAAATTCTCTCCCAAGAAGTTGTATACATTGAAGTTCGAAGTCCGAACAAAGACCAATGAGAAACTTAAAGATTATGAGTTGATGTATTTGATTTTCATATCTTCCAGTTCTAGAATAGTTGCTTGAGAGTTATCCAATTATTCCCATTTTTTGTTCAAGTGAGGAAAGTACTCTTCTACGATTCCATCTCCTTGTTCGAGATTGTTTATCTGTGTGTGAAGTTGACAAAGGTAGGCCAAGTCTTCTTGACAAGAATACATCTTGGTGACTTATCCCATACATCCTTAACGGTTTTCAAGATAGAGCCTAGGACTAATGTTTGGTTGCATGGAATTTAGCAACAAAGGCATCACAAGTCGGTTTTCAATTTCCCATTCATCATATGTGGGATCATCAGGATTGGGTCGTTTCTTGGTTCCTATAATGTACCTCAATCTCTTCCGTACTCCAATATACATTCGGGTTGTCTAGGACCACTAATCCGTGCCATCTAGTTTTACTAAAGTAATTATAAGACTAGGGCTACCCATTTGTCCAAAAGAAATCTGGGTGTGTTTATTATCTTTCTTTTAGAGAATAATAATTAAAAAAATCCTTGGGGATAATAATGTGTGCAGTCGGATGATTCTAGAGTCTGATCGAGTGACTGACGGAGGACTGCACATTAGATCTGCCAGCAACAACTGGTCCGAAGAACAGGTCTGATGGTAGTTGATGATCCAGGTGGTTTAGAGGCCTGATTCAACAATGAATGGAGGCACGTAAGATAGACTCAGCAGCAGCAGGTGGTCAAGGAAGCAAATCAAGAGTCTGTCAAAGGACCACACGTCAGATCCCACGCCAATAGGTGGTCCACATGACAGTACCAGTGACAACAGGTGGTCCTGGAGGCAGATTCTGGCAACGATGGATGGTTTCCGACTCAGATCTAGTGGATCTGGTGACATCAAAGATTGCTTTTCTCAATTCTGGCAACAATGGAGAGATCCTTACTCAGATCCATTGACAAAACTGGTACCATAATGGGTATCCGATGATACTGGAGGGGTTCTGACTCAAATATAATGCTGGAAGATAGAATTCAGTGACTTTAGAGAGTTTTCCAAGCAGGTTGGAAGACAAAAAACCTGTCGGAACTTGAATCCGGTATTGTTCAAGATTAATGAAGGCTCCTCTGGTATGATTTGCAGCCTTGACTTGTTGTGGATGCTTCTACCAGAGGGATCAGCCAGTGGAGAAATCTCTTCCCAATTGAATCAATGATGCTTTAGAGTTGCATCTGTAGGCTGGTGATGGAAAAAACTTCTCTCTTTCACCATCTTATAGGTTCAACAGGGACTGATGAAAGGCTTTCAATTTTGAAGATTGGGGAGAAGAAAAGTAGAAAAGGGTTTGGATCAGAAAAGCTCTGACACCATGTGAAATCAAGAGAATAATGAAAGATAGATAGCAGGAGATGAGAACATGAGATGAGGAACTGACATATTTCCCTTCTCAATATTGTATTTGAAGAAAAAAATTACAAGGAGAGAATATGACTTACAAGAGAAGACTTAAGATAAAGGTAAAAACGGGATTTGAGGATCTAATCTAATCCCAATCCTAGTCATATATGATACTCCACGTGTACATAAATCGGTATACACCGCAGGTGTACAGTAAGCTGTTGTATATACCGGAGGTGTACACTAATCTGTATACACCAACAGAAAGAAAACACATAATAAAGGAAGCAATCATTAAAAGAAACATCTCCAAATCCTGCTTTAAAGGGGTTAAGGCTAGGAATGAATGAGGGATGAAATATATTGACAAAAAATTATCTTGAGGATCAAGAGTCACATGCTTTTAGATTAGTTCCAACTAGACAATAATTTTGAAAGCAAATACAGAAACTCCTAATAGCATTAAGTTTACAATTATATTGAGTTACCAAGTGGATCATTATCAAATCAGCAACATAAATGCAGAAAGTTAATTCACATTTCATATTGGAGATAAATGTAAAAAAACTGCAAGCAATGTATTAGAAGACGGTTATTTTATGACCTTGTCAGCCATTACTTGAAGCAAACAGTTGCCCGCATAACCCCGTTATGCAATACGGGGGTGAATTGGTCCATATAAAAAAGGGCCACATTGGCCTGTATCAGCTGATACACCCCGTATAGGCACCATCAGAAAGCCAATACAGGCCGATGTGCCCATTATGAAAGCTTTTATTTTCAATTGTTCTCTCATTTTTCCACTTCTTTATTCATTTCAACCATGAAGGAAGCTTAGAAACCAATTTTAAAGTAGATCTAGGCCTTTTTAATGATAGAAAGTCAAAACACAAATTTGAGTGGGATTTGATGAAGTGAAGCAGAGTGGACCATTTTGGGAAATATCATAAGCAATATTACAAGTATCGCCGATAATATCGATATCATCCACGATATTATCAATATCAATAATTCAGGGATACCGATTCCACAGGAAGTTGCTGTTTTTCCACATATTAGCGAAATATCACCATGTACTGATAACCAGAAATATCACCAAGATATCACCAGATTCTCGTGTGAATAAATTACAGAAGTGATTTGTATCATCGATACAAGTAGACTCCCTTTATTTCAACAACATTTGTACATTCAATAGAAATTTGCAGCAAAAAAAACAAAAAAAAATTGAAATTTTTTCATTTTTTTTTCCAGATCTAAGTGGGTGGTGGATTTCGGCACCTCATCTCCATCCCTTGTGGATCAAATCTCCCATTTGGGGGAGAAATCACATATCAAAAGCTCAATGGGTCAGAACCAAGAAGGTATAAAATGTTGCATTCTATTAGTTTTTTCCTTAAATTTTCTTTTTCTGAGAGATAACAACACTTTATTAGAAAACTCGCCATGAGCGAGAAAAGAATACAAAGGGAAAAAGCAAGAAAAGGCAAAAAAAGAAGAAGATAAATTAGTAGCCAAAGCCGCATTTAGTATGCCCAATCCAAAACAAGCGATTTTATCTTCCTAATAACATCCTCCACACCCCGGTTATCATTGTGAAAGCACCGCCTATTATGAGCTTCCCAAATAGACCAAAAGACTACCATGATAATAAACCTCCACACAAAGACCAAAACCTTTTTTTTTTGGGGGGGGGTATCCATATGACCACTGAAAGAAAGGAAAAGATGCCTCAGACGGATAAAGTGGAGAGCAAATCAAGGTGAAAAACGAAGAGACTGATAACCTTCTAGAAGAATGATCCATTTTTTCCTTTCATTTTCTCATGGATTTCACTTCAAATCCATGTTTATGCATGATTTTCATGCATGGACATGGGATTTGGGTTGAATATCCAAATATTTAAGAATCGGAATTGGGAGAAATTGGGGGGGAATGAGAAAATCCTATTTTTTTCACACTTTCTCGTCTCAATTAAGTAATTGATGGCCCAATTTTTTATACACAGATGAGAGGTGGCCAACTCATGTAGTTATTTTGATTTTTCAGAAAAAAAAATAATTATTTATTTAAATATTTGAAAAATAATTAAAAATAATTGTTTAATTTCAAAAAAAATGATTTCAAGTTAATTCTCTTATATATTTGTTTTCTTTGATTTTTTGACTGCATGTTCATGATTGATGGGTCCAATGCATGGATGTATTTTTCCATTAAAAAGTTTTAAAATTTACTTTTCCATTTTCAAAAATTATTGCTTCCATGAATGTATGATTGTATGATAAATGCACGTGTGTGTGCATATATGGATAGATGGGCCACGTTCATGTACGTGTGTTAGTGAGTATGTACGTATGCATGCATGGGTTGATGGATGGATGGATGGATCATGTATGTGCGTGCGTATGTATGTAATGTATGCATGGATGGATGGACGTATTAGTATATTTATGCATGGATGGATGGAAGTATGCTTGGATAGATGTATAGATGGATGGATGGATGATTCGATAGAAGGATGGATGGATCATGCATGTGTGCGTACATATATATGTATGTGTGCATGCATGCACGAATGGACCATGGTGATGTGTGTGTGTGTGTGTGTGTGTATGTGTGTGTATGTGTATGTTCGTGTGTATGCATGCTTACATAGATGGATGGATGGTTAGACGTGTATGTATGTATGTATGGATCGATGGATTTACTATTGCACTGATTTTTTTATGACAGCACATGCTTTAGGCCCCTATTTGATGGAAACTTATTATGTATGGTTCTTTTTTGCAATTTTTTTATTCTTAAATATGTAAATATGTGTCTTTTAGCATCTCCTGATTGTACCCCTCAGTCAACAATACATGTAACGAGAACGATACACTGAGCACTAATCGGAAGAAGGGGTACAACATCACAATTTTTTTTTCGTTTTCCATTGTTTTTTGTTGTTGTGTTTAAATGTAAAAGACCCTAATCCATCAAATCCTAGTTGATTTGTGTTTGATTAGGGACCTTTTGGTCAACTTTCAGAAGGTCAAGCTTCCAATACCTGACAGACAACATTCTTACCAAAGAATGGCCTGTCACACCAAATACGTGTCCATACCAACCAGAAATACACACTTAGGATCCTCACATTTTTTAGAATTTTACCAATAATCTTTTAGTTTTCTCCCAAAAAATGGGGCCATTACAGGGCCATATTGGCCGGTACAGGGCCGTATTTGGTTGATACAGCATATCATATCAGCCATCAAGCTAGACAATACCGTTACGTAATACCTTGGAATAGAGTAATGCATAACCAAAAAATACCACAAAGATACGAAAAACAGATTAAATAAAAGAAACTTACATGTCAAAATTCTGGAAAAGAAGACGCATAGTGCGTACCTCCACACAAAAGCCCTGTCAAACAATGGGACATTCAATCATATGTTGGCCATTCATACTATCGCTCCGTAATTGAATCAACAGTTCAATTTTAATACAAAGAGCTAGACATACTGAAATTCATTGGGTTGCTACTCTTACCCTCAACACTTCAAGAACAAGAATACGATGCCACAGAGGCAAATCAAGGGAAGTAACCTTTACCAACATACTGAGAAAAACCTGCAACCCACAGACTTTCTTATTAGAAGTGCTAGTGAGTGTTCACATATCAGAGGTTAGTATACAAGAGAAATAAAAGGAGTTGCGGGCAAAAGATCAAAAAAAAGAGGGGGGGGGGGGGGGTGTGGAATCAATTCAGGCAGCAACACTTAGGTTGGAAACTAACAACCAGAATTCTACACAAGGATAGCATCGTTCAGTGTCCATGCCAACCAAGAAGATTCAATTATTGTGGTACAATGCAAAAAAGAACAAGAGAAGCAATTAAATTCGGGGGCGGGGGTGTGGGGGTGGAATCAATTCAGGCAGCAACACTTAGGTTAGAAACTAACAACCAGAATACTACACAAGGATAGCATCGTTCAGTGTCCATGCCAACCAAGAAGATTCAATTATTGTGGTACAATGCAAAAAAGAACAAGAGAACCAATTAAATTCGTTCCCAAGTGCACATGATACAGTTTCTCTGTACACGACTGTTTGTTGTATAAAGCTTTTATGACAACTGTCAAGAATTTACATTAACTAAAGTCTTGTCAGACAGACTAGTAGTTAACTTGGGGGTTAAAAAAGATGACAATCTTTTTCTTTATGGAATGATGCCATTTCTTTGAATGTAAGGTATACAGACCATCTAACCAGAGAAGAGGAATTATTGCAACATGAATCTTCACTCTATCGTGATATATTGGCTGATATTGACGACAATATAATCAATACCAAGTAATTTTTGTACTCCCCCAAATTTTTATACTGCTAACCAGCAATACCAAAAGTATTAGAATTTCCGCTAATATTTGCAATACAAAAAACACTATTTCTAGTTTAAGACTTTTAGTGCTTTTAAGGACAGTTGGGGAGAGGAGACCTGGTTGTATCAGTCAGACAATCTCTCATCATCCATAGATTTGTGTATCCTCTTTCGTACATTCTTATAAAACTTCCGTTGCATTTCAAAAATAAATTAGAAACAAAACCATGCGTAAATTCTTTATCTTCTCTGTACTTTGCACCACTAATATCTGCATAGAAAAGTTGGTTGGATGATCTAAGTTAGGGATAAGGCTTAGATGATGATAGTGATTAATGATGATCAAGGTAGAAAAGTTGGTTCGAATATTGATCTCCCCCGCATGAAGCAATATTGATTTCTGATACCCAAGTCGCTTGTCCTAGTCTTTGCTCCACCACCCTATCCAAAAGCTTCATAGTGCGACTGTCATACCTAGCAACATCTGAGCAAACAGGTCCATTTAAGTCTCCACTTGTAAATACCCTTTTACTAATCTTTGTATTAGCTAATCCAACGCTACCCAAAACTGACTTTTAATACATTCCTCTTAACCTAATTCCCAAAAAAGTACATTATTATCCTACCTTTTTTTTTCTTTTTTTCTTTTTTTGAAAGCTAATATCAACTTTTTTTTTGCTATCCTACCTTAAGTGAATATGCACCAACACCATTAATTATCTCCTCTTCTAAAACCAGTTTAACAGTCATTAGTCTATCACCCGTTCTCTGTAACCTTCACCATTACATCCTTCAAATCTTTATTTAAAATTATCCCTACCCTATCCGTAGTTTTATCCTTCCCATATACCACAAATTGTAGCCGTTGCCCATATGTTGGACTTTTGGTCCTTTCAGCTTCGTCTCCTACAAGCATGCTATATTAATCCACATTTATTTCACCTGATGAACTTCCCATATTCCAAGCAGTGAGATGAATTTTAATGTTGACTTGGATGATGGAACTTTTCAACTAAGCATATATCAATGGAATTATGGTAAGGAAAAAAGATAAGGAACATACCTCGCATTCAGTGACCAGGGATAAACTATAAAGCCTGATAACATGTGCAACTGATCGCAACACCAAGCGACGGAAAGAAGGCTCTCCTGCTTCACCTTCAAGCTGATTTCACATGAAAAAATAATAAATGATAATAGGAACATGTTACAGGAATCTTCTAGCCACAAAGCATCAGATGCCCCATTTGATCAAATTTTTCTAACCATCTAATTCAGAACTATATGGAATTACCTCAACATTGGTACGAAGTGATGTCATAAGAAGTGAACATATCTGGTGGCGTAAGACCTGATGTGTGCCAGGAAAGCCATGGCAACTGTAAATATCTGATACTATTACCGAACCAACAAAGGATATTATCAATCAGAACTAAATCCATTCGAGTCACACACCTGTTCATATGAAACCAAGGTTCTGAAGACAGCGACATAATGGGAGAGAATGAACCTGTAGGCAGGTTACCAGGCACCAGAACTACTAAGTAAACAAATCCATCAAAATGAATGTACAATTTTTAGTGTCAGAATAACCACATATCTACTTAATAATGCCCTTTCTAGTATCATTTTAGAATAAATAACAAGCTTCCTAATGACCTAAATTCAGAAGCAAAATTAGGAAAAGCATAGGATCCAAAAGATAATGAAAACCTAAGCAATTTTCTCAAGAAATACAAGACAAGAAAATGGTGAAAAAACATATGAGAAACATTGAATACAAAGATCAGTAAGGAATGAATAATGTGTCAACAAAGGGTGAATGTGAAGAGGAAGTGGCAAACTCTGGGTTTGCTAATCTTAGAAGATGATCAAGCATAAGAGTATTGCAGATGTAGCCGTCCAAGCAAAACTAGCAACCATCAAAGAGATGAATGAAGTCTAAACAAGTAAATGAGGGTAATGCAGGAGCATTTTCACACTGGGCACGAGTGGGGTCGCTAGTGGGATGCAGGGGCACACTCGGGGTGGGTGCGGCCCATGGAGGAGGTCTCGTGTTCGAGACTCCTCACCAGGGGTGATTAATGCGCATTTCACATCGGGCTCGAGTGGGGTAGCCTGTGGGATGCGGGGACACTCGGGGTGGGCGACCCATGTGATTTGGAGTTCACGAAGGGGGTTCGGCCGAGGTCCTAAAACCCATGAGATGTGGGGCCTGAGCTATGAGATAAAGGGATTAATTCGCCATACTCTAACAGTTCGAGCTTTTAGAGCAAGTGGTTAATTATCCTGCATCAAATTGGTATCAGAGCGGGAGGTCTCAGGTTCGAGACTCCTCACCGAGGGTGATTAATGCAGGAGCATTTTCACACTGGGCACAAGTGGGGTCGCTTGTGGGATGCAGGGGCACACTCGGGGTGAGTGCAACCCACGGAGGAGGTCTCGTGTTCGAGACTCCTCACCAGGGGTGATTAATGCGCATTTCACATCGGGCTCGAGTGGGGTAGCCCGTGGGATGCGGGGACACACTCGGGGTGGGCGGCCCATGTGATTTGGAGTTCACGAAGAGGGTTCGGCCGAGGTCCTAAAACCCATGAGATGTGGGGCCTGGGCTATAAGATAAAGGGATTAATTCGTCATACTCTAACAGTTCGAGCTTTTAGAGCAAGTGGTTAATTGTCCTGCATCAGAGGGTAAACACCCACTGCCATCACTGTAGTCACCATCGTTGTCGTTGTCAACTTAGCCAGCCTACCAGCAATATAGGTTGGCTTCTAATAAGTAGATCAGAAAGTTCATGATCAGCTACCAACTGGACATCAACCTTCCTCTTTTGCCTAGGCTCTAGAAACGACCATGGTAGAGGCCATCAATCCTTGCAAAAAGGACTTGGAAGAGAAAAGGTCACTAGGATTCCATTTATCCCAAATATCTATCCAGCATGATTCCCCATTGTTCGTATAATATTTACTCCAAAAACCTATACTTCACACCAAATTCATTCCCAAGTCTTCAGAATAGTCTCCAACTAGAATCCCCTTACCTGCCCCACCATATAATGTCCCCTCAACTCACAGATGCTCCATTTCCAACCAATAAATCTCCCCAAAATCTCACCTAATTTTTTTTTTTAAAGCAACGGTAATATATTAAAAAGAAGAAGAGAACAAAAGGAGGCTGCTGAGGTAGCAGAACCAAGGCTACAAGCCTAAAAACAAAAAATTAAAATCCTTAAGACTAGGAACATTAGCCGCCCATTCTATTAATAATTTTTTCGCCTTAGAACCCACGATTTGCGGCGAGGACTGAGAGTTGTTGAAGCATCTGTCGTTCCTCTCCTTCCAAACCGCCCACCAAATGGCGAGAATAGACATTCTCCACACCCGGGATCTAATTTTGCCCAACTTGAACCCATGCCAAGATGCGAGCATAGAGGAGGTAGAGGCCGGGGTGCACCCGCTGATGTTAAATCTGTTGAAGAAATCGAAATGGATCTGGGAGATGAAGGGGGACCTTCGCTATCCGGCATCTAATTCCTCACAGAAAATAGCACCCGTCCTTTTCCATCTACCCCTCAATTTGCACATATTCCTCTAAACCCCAGACCAAAATCCCTAAAAACTCCCTTAGAATCCAACCCCTATTTCCCTCATCTCACTTACTCTATGTCACTAAGAACCCTCTTCACTGCCACTTGCTTAAGACCCTCCAACTAGGCTCTAATCTCCCCAAATGAAGCACACCACTCTTTAATGGTAAGAGTGATGATGCTTTGTTACAATAAGTTGACTGGTGCAGATCACATATGACTAGTAACATCATGCACATCCAACTCCCCACAATTTAGTTCTGTTTCTTTGTTGTTCAAGCAAGGGTGGGATTGCTAGCTATTCCACTTCAGGATATGGGAAATATGAAGGAGAATTATAGAGAATGAACAGGTTGGAGCTCCACCGACTTATCCATTGCAACTGCTTGGACATTCTGGCTTCAGAAGACCAAGAGGTGCTTGGGGGCTTGTGATTAGAGATGAGGATTTCTAATATGCAAAGACAGTTACCCCTCCACTTTTTCATAATAGTTTTCTCATTTAAAACACACACGCACGGATGCACGCACGCACAAGCATGCCTTTCACAGGAACATGCCATGCGTTTGGGACATTTGAGCTGCACAAAAGGAGGGACCCACCATGAAGGTTACCTGGGCCAACAAATCAGGTTGGTCACTCATCCTCCAGGCTAAACTGTCAAAATCATGGACAGCCAATGTCTAACTCAGCATAGAGGTATGGCCCCGCCTGATTTTCACAGCAGGTGATGGTGTAGCCCGTCTTTTGCATGACTGGTAAGTCCTACACACATGACACATTCGCAGGAACTGTATATTTAAGTTTCACATGCAGCAACTGTATGTGATCTTTTTCTTCTTCAAATACCATTAGAAATATAGAATGCGTTTCTATATATCACTGATATAGTCCTAATATAGTCAAAATTCATACTGATACGAGCAGTTGTACCAGTCTAGTGCTGGTTGAGACATTCTCCAATGACAGCAAACACATTGATCCTCATCAAGGTATTCCATAGAGGTAACAGTGGCAGTTACATTAGGATACGAGCCGTAATGGCCATTACTGCCCTCTCTTTTGTTCAAAAAAAAAAAAACTGTTTCAGCCTTGTAACGGGCCATTAATGGCTGTTACGGCCCTGTAACCCAAAATGGTTACCACCATCACCATTATGTAGTGGCCTTTAGGTAGCCATTTTTTAATACCTTGGTCCTCATAGATGAACATAGAGACAGTAGATTGGTCTATAATGAATTCAGTGGCAATAAGAAGCTTTTGCGCTCGCTAACCCTTTACTTCAAGGGATTGTGCGTCCAATACACGATTGATTAATGACGATTCTTTCGAAGTGACGTAACTTTGAATCAGTTGAGACCATTGTCATTCATCCGTCATAGGTCGGAGTACTACTCTTTTGATTGAAAGGCGGCAACCCATTTGATGCCTGCTGGTCTCACTGACTGGTGGGTGCAATCTTTGGCTATGATTTTGTGGCTGCATGGATGGCCTGGTCCCTAAGGTGGATCAATCTGATGGTAGCATAAGAGGCTGATTGAGATTGGGTTTGGTATTAGCAGTTTCCCCCATTCCTAGCTTTCTACTGAGAGGAATCCTAAATGTTAGCAAATAGGTGAAGGGAATAGCCCTCGAGTATTTCTGCAGGCTTCTTCATGCCTTTGCGGAAAAAGGAATACAAATTTTATCAGTAGCAATGTCTTCAACAAACATTTGATAATGGTCTTACCAATAAAAAAGACAACTAAATGATTGTGGGTTTGTCAGTTGCAAGCATTAAAGGTATGGCCCACCTAATGTGGATCAGCCTGATCTCCATAGCAGGTGATGGTCCGGCCCATCTTATGCATGACATAATGGCAGGAACCGATCAGATTCCACATACAGCGCCTGTATTGATGGTATGGTCCAAACTCCTAAATCAATCAAAATTCATATCGATACAAGTGGAATGTAGCACATATCAGCCAATATGACGGTACATACCATTTTGGAGCTAGCTGATACGTTCTCCAATAACAACATATTGGTCCTAGGTGCTTCATAGACGAATATAGAGACAGTTCCAGATTGGTATATCATAAATTCAATGGCAGTAAGAGGCTGACCAACCATTGCTCTAAAGTATGCAGGACTTCTGGAAGGGAATCGGATAGTAGCATAAGAGGAGGCTTGATATCGGGTTTGGTAAGAGTTTTCCCCCATCCCTAGCTTTCTGCTGGGAGGAATCTTATTCATGAATGTTGGCAAATAGTGAAGGGAGAAGCCCACGAGTAGGGTGCAGGCTTCTTGGGCCTTCACAGATGAGAAGAAAAAATCATGAATGAATCAAGATAATGACTACAAATTTTAGCAGTACCAATGTCTTCAACAAACATTAACTTGTGTTCTTACCAACAAAAAGGAACCCAAGTTATTGTGGGTTTGCCATTCACAATTGTCACAGAGGATGGAAGGTGAATTGGCGGAATTATGTTTGATTAGGCTGAAAGAAGGAAAGAGTTGAACCATGAAACTTTCATAAATTAGATGGTTAAGTGACAAAACAGAAGGATTAACCACTTCCTTAAGAAACCACTTTCACCACATTGGTACAGAAGTGCTGTTTCCATTATCTGAGGAGCAACTAAACAAAATGACACATATTGGCACTAAGATGCAGCCAGGTCTGTCTAAAATCATTCAAACCCATTAAAAATTAGAAATTCAAAACATGATATTGAAGACATTCAACAGTCAAGTCTATATATGAGATTTTCTTCAATGGTACATTAGATATGAGAATTTCACTCCACAAGTGGAATATTTAAAGGAAATGTAATATCTATACTCCAGCCCAACTAGAGTCCTCTCTGTCAGTTCTTTGCAACCCAACATACAGTTCTCACTATGAGAAATTATGCAGTGATCTTGGGGAAAAAAAAAAAAAATTGAAAAAGAAAAAGTGTGAAGTGATAAACTGAGAAAAGATCACTAATAGTTTCCATTATGCCCATGATTCAAGGATCATTGTTCACAGGACATAACCAAAGCATGCAATTTTAAGGCAACAAAAGTGTTAAAACAGATTACTATAAGTATGACAGTTATAATCTTTGGGTGTTCAAAATAGCAACAGAAATGCATGACAGGACAAAAAATAAACCAATATAGCCAACAACAAAGCAAGCAGAATAAAGATGATCTCAAACTCCCAACTACTGAAAATTAATACAAGTGAAGCAGATAAGAGTGCTCACTCTCTATGCTAAAATTTTATGTATATATATATATAATAAATAAATAAATAAAAGAGTGCTCACTCAAGTATATCAAGTGCAAATGTCCGATGGAGATAAGTGACTCGCAACAAGATCGCCTGGTAAGCATATATAAATTCACATCCATCAGTGAAAAAGTCAAAAAAGCAACATGGTTATCAAAAACTGGCATCATCTTTGATAAAATTGCTGCCGAGGGAATGATAAACAAAACGAGTAATATTTTTAATGGTATCACAGAATATGAATGCTATTGAGGAAGACTCCGGATGGACGAGAAATAGGATATAGAGTCTGTAAGTTAACATGCTATTTGCTTCTATTTAGCACATACAGATCCACCTGCAGCAAGAGCTGTCAGGTCTTCAAGCAGTCGGAGACCAAGTTTTCCCGCTTTAGTTAGTCCTTCCCGCAATGCAGATAACCTTTCCGATACAAAGTCACCCTCCAAGGACCTTTAATCAAGGCAATCAAGATAGGGAGATTAATTGTGATATTGAGTCTATTAGGGTAACATGTCAGGCACACCATGCACAAACAAACAAACACGTGCATGCCACACAGCATCCATCCACTGGTGCAAACATGGATGCATGTGTGTTAAATACAAATACATAGAAAAGTAACTGGACAAAATTACGTACATCGAACGGTTGATCCTGCGACTAACTTCATCGGTGATAGAGCTGGTTCGAGAGACATGATTTCCAGAAACCACTTTACCAGCAGGGAGTGACTCAGCACAAACAACATGATCAAAAATCAAGGCAACTGCTTGCCTGAAGGTCGCTGCGGCAGTACTAGATCAAAGATTCAAATCTTTTAGGAAACAGTGAATAAATAAAAAGTTCACTCCATTTCAGAATCATTTTCCTCTTTAACTTACTTGCGCACACTGTCAGAAGAACGGTTATTTTCAAGGAGCCGGAGGCAGATACCAAGTGCCTGAGCCACATTATCCTGAGATATAATGCACGGGACGGATAAAATAGGGTGTCTCCTTCCATAAAGAAACCACGCAAACAAAAAACTCATGCACACAAGCAACCCCACATTAGCACATATACACTCGTATGCATGGAGAGGGAGAGAGTTGAATGCATGGACAGTCCACGACATCAATCTGGACCATACATCTGATCCCTGCCACTCTCCATGGGCCACTCAACTAAAAAAACACAGGTAAGGCAATCCTAACCCTCGACTCTTTAGCACTTTTCTTACAAATGCCCCATTATGCAGGCTACTATTGATGCTTGGAACTGTCAAATCATAGTGAGTGGAGAGCCTGGGGCAACGAAAGGTTGGGAGTTGGGACCAAAGTATTCCATAACGGTAATGGTGGCCATAACGGCCACCACTGTTACCTTTATGATACGGGTCATAATGGCTGTTACGGCCCCCGTAATGGCCGTTACGGTCTCTTTTTTTTATTGAAAAGCAAAACCTGAAAAACCTGTATTTGCCTCATCACATTGAAAAAAAAAAATTGAAAAACCTATATCTGTCCCATAACAGACCATTACGAGGCTGTTACGACCTTTACAGGGGACATAACAGGCCATTAGCAGCAGTTACAGGTCATTTTTTCCATAATGGTTGTTACAGCAGTTATGACCCCATAACATGTAACGGTTGCCACCATTACTTTACGTAACAGCTTTTATGGGACACCATGGTTGGGACCGCTGGATGTATGGTCCAGATTGATGACTGGAACTTGTACATTATTTACTGCCGACTGCATGGATGACCTTTTCTGCAATAAACTATCTGGATTGTCCATTTTGAAAGTTGCTATCGGATGCGTAAGATCCTTGATAGTTGTGAGCATGGCATAGCGGCCCATGAAGGACCTGGACCCGATGGATATACAGATGCCCACTAGTCCAACAAATGTAATATGCACCATCATATGGTGCAAACAAGCTGCATTGGATTATTCCCAAATATATGTATCTGTTCTCTATATTTTAAGTAGCTAAAGGAAAACGTAATTGACCAAGAAGACAACCAACCTACTACAACCACTCCAACAATCAGTCTGTCCTCAATTACAATTGTTACACATTGAAAGAACCTGGTTTTTGTTAACGGTGTCAGACACTATGTCACAGGTGGATACTCAAAATGAAGCTAGTTTGTGAAACTAGAGGGGAGAACTGAGAAAATACATGCCAGTACAAGGAAACAGAACCACAATCATCTTCTTCTCTTTTTTTTCAAAACCAAACATAAGTGTGTTGAATCACAAGAACATGAAAAAAAAAAAACACACATTTTTGCTCTCTAAAAACTAATAAGATGTAAATGCACAAAGAATGTTTAGTTATAGAATGAGATGGCTTCCTAAGCAAACCAGATTTCAGCAGCAATGTGAAACCCAAGCATGAATAGTATACATGATTCTAATAACCCAAGTAAACATGATGACAGCTTACAATAACATGAGGTCTGCCAGCACCACAGCCAGCACGTGTGCCAAACCTCAACCTGTGAAGCATCCTGGACATCTGAGCAATATGAAAGATGGACTCCTGCCATGAAGATTGCCATGTGCGAAAATCAAGATGGGCCATAGTCCAGGTGGGCTATCCCCATGCCAACCAAATGGATAGTATAAACAAATTTCCAACAGCGGATGTTAATGTCCACCAGAGACCTGCCTAGTAAGTTAACCGGCCTGATTTCATCCTCAAGAAGGGGACCACCTTATGCTCAGCTTAATGTCCTGCATGTTTACCAGATTGGCATGTATGATGTGTGTGAAGATGCATGCAGATGAGGACAGGTGTGGGGCAAGCAAACCTCAGCATAAAGTATCCTCCAAAAGTCTGAAAATTTATTTTCCCCAGTATTCATCATTCCTAATCTGAGGCCACTGCTTATGAATGAATGTCACATGGGATTTAAGCGAAAGACTACAGAAAATGATAAAACAGAAGTAGCATCAACATAAGAAGCAAGAGATTCAACCAATATTCACCTCATTTTCAGGGAGCAAATGTGACTGGAAAATTATCAATATTGTTTGCAGGGTTTTAAGTTGAACACTCTCGTCTGAGATTTCAGCATGCTGAACAGAAACAGACAAAAATACAGAATGTCAATCAGTCCAAGCAAAAGTATTCTTCGTTCAAATAAACGGCGAAATGTGGTAAGCAAAATGAGCATAGAACACTGGTAAACGAGTAAAAACACCTTACCTGAGATAACACCAATAAAAAAAATTAGAACATGGAAATAAAATTGTGCCAGAAATCCTGACTAAGGTATTTGATAACGATAATAGTGACCATAATGGCCACCACCATTACTGTTATTATATGAGTCATAACGGCAGTTGCAGCTTCTTCTTCTCTCTTCGGGGGAGGGGGGGTAATGGACCGTTATGGGTCAATTTTTCCATAACGGCTGTTACGACACAGTACGTTACCACCGTTTCCATTATGTAACCGTTTTGGAATACCTGGATCCTAATTCACAGAATATTTAGTAGAAAGTTGAAAGAGAGAGGAAAGAGAATTTGAGGAAGAAGAGAGGGATAGAAGGGGAGAAGAAAGAGGAGAAAGGGCAAAAGGGGAGAGAAATTTAGGGTGACAACTAGAGATCCAGTCACAATAGACGAACATATTCATTAAATATTGATGTAGGACAATTAACCACTTCCTCTAAAAGCTCGAACTGATAGAGCATGGCGAATTTATCTCTTTATCTCAAAGCCCAGGCCCCACATCTCATGGGTGAGGACCTCAGCCGAACCCCCCTCATGGGCCCCAAATCACATGGGTACCGCCTCACATGGGTGGGCCCCGCCTTACACAAGCTGCCCATCCCGAGTGTGCCCCCACATCCCACAGGCTACCCCACTCAAGCTCGTTGTGAAAATGCCCCTACATTAATCACCCTAGGTGAGGTCTCGAACACGAGACCAACCTGGCTCTGATACTAATTTGATGCAAGACAATTAACCACTTGCTCTAAAAGCTCAAACTGATTGAGCATGGCGAATTAATCCCTTTATCTCATAGCTCAGGCTCCGCATCTCATGGGTGAGGACCTCGGCCAAACCCCCCTCATGGGCCCCAAATCACATGGGTACTACCTCACACAAGCCACCCGCCTCACACGGGTGGGCCCCGCTTCACACGGGCTGCCCACCCAGAGTGTGCCCCCGCATCCCATAGGCTACCCCACTCAAGCCTGGTGTGAAAATGCTCCTACATTAAATATATTGTACATTGCATTCTATAGAAAATGGTGTACACCCGCACCCACAAGAAAAGGCTAAAAAAACGTAGATTCCTTTACCATCCCCCTCCAACTTGAGCATAGATATCAATCACTAGCTTGGAAAACATGTGACTCAAATGATGATGACCAATTCCTTTAGTTAAAAAATCCGCAAGTTGATCATCTGACTCCAGTTATGACATACAAACATCTAGCAAGGCCACCTTCTCCCGGATTAAGGGCCAATTAACTTCAGTGTGCTTAGTGATCTCATGGTAAACCGGATTAGATGAAATGTAGATGGCAACAAGATTATTACAATGAAGAGTCACGGGAGAAGACAGGAAGATTCAACTAAGTCAACAGAGTCTTCGATCAAAAGAGATCGCAGATACCATGGGACATAGCCCGATATTCAACTACAACACTAGAGCAAGCCGCCGCCACCTGCTTCTTATTTTTCCATGTCATGAGGTTCCTACCAACAAGGTATAACAACCAGAAGTAGACCTATAATCAGAAGGAGATCCTGCCCGATCTACATCCATATAGGCCTTAGTATAAAGATGATGATGCATGGAGTAAAGAATACCACACCTTGAGAGCCTTTGACCATATATGATAAACGGCATATAAATGACAGGTATGAGGGGCACACATGAACTGACTCACAACACTAACGGCAAAGACAATGTTAGAACGGGTAATATTGAAGTAGATGAGTTTGCCAACTAGGCATCGATACATGCCCTTATTAGGAAGAATCTTGCCACTATCGAGTTGGAGAATGTGATTCTTATTCAATAAGAGTATCCATGAGCCGAGCACTAAGAAGCCACATTCTGGAAAAAGAGCACGAGTACTTTCCATTGGGAATCTAATGCAGGGGCATTTTCACACAGGGCTCAAGTGGGGTGGCCTGTGGGATGCAGGGGCACACTCGAGGTGGGCGGCCCATGTGAGGCGGGCCCCACCCACGTGAGGCGAGTGGCTCATGTGAAGAGGAATCCATATGAAGTGGGGCCCACGAGGGGGGTTCAGCCGAGATCATAACCCGTGGGATGTGGGGCCTGAGCTAAGAGATAAAGGGATTGATTCGCCATGCTCTATCAGTTCGAGCCTTTAGAGCAAGTAGTTAATTGTCCTGCATCAAAGTGGTACCAAAAAAGGAGGTCTCGTGTTCGAGATTCCTCACCGAGAATGATTAATGCAGGGGCATTTTCACACCGAGCTCGAGTGGGGTGTCCTGTACAATGTAGGGGCACACTCGGGGTAGGCGGCCCGTGTGAGACGGGTGGCTCGTGCGAAGTGGAACCCATGTGAAGTGGGGCCTAACCCATGGGATGTGGGACTTGGGCTATGAGATAAAGGGATTGATTCGCCATGCTTTATTAGTTTGAGCTTTTAAAGCAAGTAGTTAATTGTCCTGCATCAAAGTGGTATCAGAGCGGGAGGTCTCGTGTTCGAGACTCCTCACCGGGAGTGATTAATACAGGGGCATTTTCACACCAGACTCATGAGGGGGGTTCGGTTATGGGTCAATTTTTCCATAACGGCCGTTACGACATAGTAACGCAAAACAATTACCACCATTTCCATTATGTAACCATTTGAGATACCTGGATCCTAATTCACAAAATATTTAGTAGAAAGTTGAGAGAGAGAGAGAGGGGGGGGGGGACTTCATCCTTGTTTTCCCTTCATTCATGTTCACATGACTAAACATTATGGAAACATTAAGGTGGGCCGTAGGAAGTTTTTAACGGTATGGCATTCGGTCACCATTGTTGTATGGTCCACCTCAGATTTGGATCTTCTGCATTTTTGGGTTCATGCCCTAAAATGTTCTAAAAAACGAATGGACGACATAGATATAGAATATAACATCAAGGTGGGCCCACAGCAAGGGCCGCACCATCTTGGGTCACGCCCCAAGTACTTTTTTTTTTTTTAAAGTTTTCTTTCAACGGTAATTTCTGTCTATAAAATGGTAGTGAACCAGTTTCATTAAGTGGTGTAAAACTCACACTATAAAATTAACTAAAAAGTTAAATACATTGTTTATTTTGTTTCGATATAAAATGGTGGTGATCGATGCTTTTTAACAGTGTAAAACATACATTTTAGAAAAGTAAAAAAGATAAGGGCTTTTAAGGAGGGGTTTTCGAAACCCTCTTTTCAAGCCCTAACTCGACACAAGTTCTCATACACAGTCGTAACAGCAGCCTCTCGATTCTCCCTCTGTAAGTATTTGAATCACTCCATTCGATTCTCCCTCCGTAGTACATCTCTATGTGGTTCTCTCGATCTAATTTAAGATCTTTCTTTTTTTACTTAAGACTATATACACAGATCCGCAGCTTGGATATTATGGTCAGATTGTCGATATTTTCGTTCTCACTGACATTATCGACGACATATCGCCAATATTTGGAAGAGTTTTCAGTACCACAAGTCCAGCGACACCGAAATTATTGGCAATAATATTAATTTTCCATCGACAAAACAAACACTAATCCCAGTCTACCCAACATATAGTTTAAAAAAGCCTAATCAACATGATCATATGCTTTTTCAACATCCAGCTTGCACACTATACCTTCATCTCCTTTTCTATGACTAGAATCAACACATTCGTTAGCTAAAAGAGAGCAATCTACAATCTTCATTTCGTCCATAAAAGCCCCTAGACTTTGAAATGACACTCCCCGACACGTTCCTGAATCTTATGGCCAAAACCTTTGCTAATATCTTATAAGGTCCCCCAAGCAAACTAATAGGGCGAAAATCTTTCATACATTCAGCTCCTTCCTTTTTGGGAATCATTGCTATAAATGTAGCCCCTAATTGTGTCGCTATCAATCCTTTGTCGAAAAATTCTTGCATGAAGCCAACCACATCTCCCTTTACACGCTTCCATAATTTTGGAAAAAAAAAAAAATGCTAACGGAAAACCATCCGACCCTAGAGCTTTATCACTCCCTAAATCTGCGACTACTCTCTTGATTTCATCTTCAGAAAAAGCTTGCTCAAGCGAAACCACCTCTTCCACCGAGATTGTATCGAAATGCAAATTATCAAGAGACAGCCTAGGACTCCTTTCCTTTGACAAAAGGTCTTTACAGAATTGTACCACTAGATCGCAAATTTGATCTTTTCCCTCCAACCTCTAACCATCTACTACCAATGAAGAGATTTTATTCACACGCGCTCTAGCGCTAGCTGTCGCACGGAAAAACTTGGTATTTTTATCTCCCACTTTCAACCATATTGCCCTAGACTTTTGTCGCCATTTAATCTCTTCCTCCCTCAGCCTAGCTTTATATTTAGCTTTGTGAATTTCCCTCCAAGCCATTTCCTCTTCTAAAAGATCTTCTTCCTCTTATTTGGAATCTAGCCTTTGAATCTCTAGAAGCATGTTGCTCTTCTCCTCCTCTCTGCCATTAAAAACCTCTTTTTTCCACTCCCCCTATCTTTTGTTTTAACAACTTTAATGTTTAAAAGAGAACAACACCAGCGCCCCCCTTGAACTGAAAAGGTTGACCACCAATCAACAATCTTTTCCCCAAAGCCTTCCACCTCTAGCCATGCTAGCTCGAAACGGAATGGACATGAACCCCAATCCTCCTCATCTATCTCCAAAAGGACCGGAGTATGATCCAAAAAAGGTCTAGGAAGCCCACGTTAATTGATCAACAAAAATTTCTCCGCCCATTCTGGGGAGAGGAGGAATTTGTCTAGCCTGCTCATTATTGGCGATGCTTGTCCATTCGACCAAATGAACTTTGCTCCTCCAAACGAGAGTATCATCTTGTTATTGAAGATCCAATCTGAAAAAATTATCATACCTGTAGTAATCTAACCCCCATTAGAATTCTCATGAATAACTCTAACCACATTGAAATCTCCTCCCACACATCATGGTCCATCCCACCTTAATCGACATGAATCCAATTCCACCCAAAACTCGCCATGAAATTTCGACCCACACGACCCATAAACTAAGGTGAAGCACCATCTGAAACATAGACCTATAACCTATTAAAAACCTTTGATTACTCTTTCCTTATAGGGCCAACCCTGGCTCAGCCCGGCCTATTAGGGCTAGGACTAGGGCAAAGCATTTTCAACCCGTTAAAGCCTAGGCCGGGGCTTAAGGAATTAGGGTTGGGATAAAACCAAGCCTGCTCGAAACTACCCCCGCCGATAGCCACCCCTATCTATAACCACCATTCTTGGTATCTTTACCAGTATCGCTGGCCAAAGATATGGAAACAAGTATTGATATTGCCAATTCTAAGAATGTATCACTCATTGAGGGAAACATTAGGGAAACATGGGGAAAATGATGGAATTTTGTAGTGAAACTTCAGGACATGCTAAAATACACATTTAAATATTTAGGAATCAAAAAATTGCAAAAAAATCTACAAACATAATGACTTTCCATTTAATGAGGGCCTAGAAGGCTGTGTTGTCGTAAAAGAGCAATGCAATGATAATCAAAACAAGTTCCTTTCATATCATTAATATCACTAGGAACACAATAATCACTAAAAGTTATTTTTAAATTATTTTTTTCAAAGGTCATACCTCCATCCATGCATGCAAACAATCATACATCCATACATGTGACATGTCTATCTATCCATCCATCCATACATACATACATACATTAATACATCCATCCATCCATCCATGCATACACCAATAGATCGATCCATCCACGCATACAAACATGCATCCATCCATGCATGCACACATACATGCTCATGGGGACATCGGAGGACCTATTCGGGTGTACCAGAGACAGGGGCAACCACCCACATCAGCGTAACTCTCTTTGTGGATAGGAGACGAGTTCTAGATGGGGCCCACTGGGCCATTTTGAAGACCCTACACGCATTGGACATGCATCAAGAAGACCCCACTTTGGGATGATGCATGTAAGTTGCTTAGAAGACAGTTTTCGTCATAGGATTTTTATTTTGGGTCAATCTGACCGTTGGATCTTGTCGATCAGGCCATTGGGCCACCAGATCGTTAACCCAGATCTTGCTTCCTTTATGTTTTTTGTTATTTTTAATATTTATTTGATGGTTGAGATTGATAATAAATGTTTTAGTTTCCTTATTTGGAATGATCGGCCATATCACTTACATGAGTGGTACAGTTGTAATTATTTTGAAATTTTATTATAAAAGCACTTGGGGGGGGGGGCATCCAACCCTAATGGAGTAGTTTTGAGAAGAAAAAAGGAAAGACTTTCTTGTGTGAATGTATTTTTTCTCTTTGTTTCTAAGGTTTGTGAGAAACACGCCCTTCTAATTGAATTGTGAAATGGTAAAGGCTTGTTTAGTGATGGATTCCTCCAAGGTGCATTCTTCCTCTTTCTGTTTTCAAACAAGGTATTCCACTTCTTTTCTTTTCCTCATTCTTTCCCTTCCCTTACAACCTTTCTAAACATGTCAAAACCCAACTCGATCCATTCCTTTTCCTTTTTCTCCCTAGCCATCCACATGTGGACCCACGCGCACGCACATGCGTCCGTACAGACCTTCATGTGTGGGCCCAGTTTCGTATCTTTGCCTCCTTAATCTCCTTCCAACCCTACCTCATCTCTATATCCTTTAATCCTTAGAACCCCAATTCCCAAATCTCATTTCGTTAACCTAAAACCCAAACAAAATCTTATTTTCTTGTAAAACCTTTCCCAAACCAGAATTTTATTTGCGTCATTGTCTATTCACGCAGTTGTTGCACTACCCACGCTAGATTGGAAGTCCCTACTTCAAAGTTGGCCACTCTCGAATGATTGAATATTTTCGTGCACCGCGTATGTGATAACCTAGGACCTTTGTATTACAAATCTGAATTTTCTGAATCTATTATGTGGATATGATTGATTTTACATGTTGATTACTGAAATTATTGCGTAATTGATATCTCATCTTGCATCCCAGGTTAGTTTCCATCGTCCTACATCACATGATCCATCCATCCATCCATCCATGCATGCATGCATAGATGCATACATACACACATGCACATATACACACATACATACATCCATCCATCCATCCAACCACCCATTGATTCTACCATCCACACATGCACAATGATCCATCCATACATCCAACTAATTTCCACCAATAAATGAAAGCATTTAAGGAAAATATCTAAAACAGGAAGTTGAAATTATTTATTTTAAATAAAAGAGCTTTTTACCCGAAAATTCCTAGGAGTTATTGATATTTATTCTAAGAACAATCTTTAACTTTTTTTATTTACCAAAACATTCTTTGGATTGTACGGACTGTGGGTGAAAAGTTCAATTTACCCTCACAAGGACTAATTCAAAACTGAAAACATCGTCGATTGCAAAAGGGAATTAAGGACTATGAAAACCGAACATTATATGGATCCTAACTTGATGTGTTCCTAAAATCCAATCCGATCACCAGTTGCTAGACCTAATTTACGCGTAGGTTTCAAAAGCCAGTCCCATCCGTGATTCAGGTGGACCATACAATGGAAACAATGCACAGGACGATGTCCACCCTCTAAATTGCTTCCCTTGCGTGGCCCACCTGAATCACGGATTATCCGAACGTTTGGGCCAAGTCTAAATGTTTTTTTGGCATCTAATGGTTTGAGTGGATTTCACATAATCATCACGGTGGGTCCATAACAAAATCCATTGTGGATGTCTCTCTCACAACTACTTCCTATGGTGTGGCCCATGACAGGTCGGCCTGATTTTATGGTTTTGGGCCTAAAGTAGGATTACACATCTAATAGTCGAAGTGGATTTCACATACACATCACACTAGGCCCCGCCAAAATTCGATAGGCTTCCCTCTAGACAAGATTTCCAAAAGCGGATTGCAGCACTCGCCACAGGGATATCCTGTGGCAAGACATGGCCAACTTGGAGCCCACCGTGATGTGTGTTGGTCTCGTGTGGAGGTGTACACGAGTCGATCCGAGTCGAGCTTGGCACAGCTAGACTCGGCTCGGCCACTTACTAACCTCAGCTCGGACTCGGCTCGGTCCTCGAGCCTGACTGGCCAGCTCAGCTCGGTTCGGTCAGCAGCTCAGGCCAGTTTGAGTTGAGTTCGAGCCAAGATCGAGCCGAGTTCACCTGTGCAGCATTTTCACAAACACATGAACTGCACTTTCAAAATTTTGTTGTATGTAAAAAAGCAGCAATGGATTTATAGGTATTTCATCAAACACCTTGTAAACAACATAAAAATCAAGAAGGGTATTTGTTTCATATACGTACCTTCCTTGCCACCAGCCACACTTCATTGAGTCATTTCATCAAACACTTGGTAAGCAACAGCAATATCAAAGTAACTGAGTCACCGAACTGAATCGATCCAAGTTCGACTCGAGTTGGGTTCGATCCAAGTCGAGTCAAGCTTGGGCAAGCTCGAACTCGGTTCGAAATTTTTTCGAGCTCAAAAAATCAGCTCGAACTCAGTTTCGAACCGAGTCGAATCGAGCTTTTTCAAGTCGAGTCGAGTTGAGCGAGTAACCGAGCCAACTCTACTCGTGTACAGCCCTAGTCTCGTGCCCTAAAATGAGCTGGCAAAATAGATGAACGGTGTGAATAAATCACATAAATCAAGGTGGGCCCCACAGTGCTTGGGCCATGTGGTGACACAAGGATATCCCTGTGGTGGGTGTTGCGGGCAATTGGCTTCAAAGATTTCCGTCTAATGTTAAAAAAATAAAAAAGTGATGCGTATGCGAAATCCACTCTAACCATTAAATGTGCAATATATTGTTAAGCCCAAGCCCAAAAAATCAAGCTGACATGTGATTTAGACGGACCACAATAAAGGAAACGGTTGGGGGAGAGACGTCCACTTTTGATTTTTTACAAGGCCTATACATTGTTTGCAATTGTATGGTCCAGCTAAATCACAGATAGGGATGAGTTTTGAGCCATGTGCCTAAAAACGGTCGCGCACATGATGGTTTGGAGTGCATTTTGGAAACAGGTCCCACTCCATGCAGCCAAACCCTTCGTTGTCATGGAAGCTCAGTACAAGTCTTAGCTGGCGAGAGACCATTGGGATGAGAGCAGATTCGGCTGTAATCGGTCTCCATGTGAGAGGATATAGATGAGAATGTATGGGTAAAAATGTCCTTTTACCCTCACCTATAAAGTAGGAAGCATGATCTTGTAAATATAGAATTTAACGGTATTTTATGGTAAAATTAATATTAGGAGGAATTTTTTAGTAAAAATCCCTCAATAAAACGATTCTTTTTCATTTTCCAAAATTTTAAATAATTCAAAAATTCAAAATGGAAGAGTAGTGGTCAAAATCCACTCCCCAACTAGATCCCCAAAAAATCCTTTTAAAAAATTGAATTGCGTATTTTTTCGATTTTTCTAATTTTCGCAATTCCAACTCACCAAGCTTTCAATGAGGTGCCCCAAACCTCTCCAAGAAAATGCGCTCTTTTATTTTTTAAGATATTTTTGCATTTTTGTTGTATTTATGCACATTTTCCCCCTTCTCAAATTTTTCCGCCAAATTTGGGGATTTGATTATCAAAAACTTTACAAGGATTGAAATCCACCACCCACCCAAATCCCAAAAAATATATTATAATAATAATAATAATAATAATAATAATAATAATCTAAAAACAATCGAATTTCCTTCTTTTTTTCAACTTTCTATGATTTTCCTAATTCATGCCCACTGACACTTCAATCCTCGATTTCAGCCCCAGATATGAACTTTAATCCATAGAAATTCAAAAGGAGTTGCCGATTTCCACCATAAAAATAAGATCTGAAAGAAAAAAATACGAAAATTCCTCCTTTTTCGTTTTCTTTGTATGAATTTTTCTTTTTCTTTTTCCTTTTTTTTTTTGTATTTACACACTTGCCTATGGTCAATTTCCAGAAATTTCAACAAAATTTTCATCGATATTATCAGTATCTTATCAATATACAAAGAGAGCATGGGTGATAGAATGCCACGAAAATATTGATATCGACAAGATATCAAGGATATTTGAAATTCTGGAGATATATTGGAGTCTCAGGATCACCAAGGTATACCAAAATGGTTACATTTTGGCCGTAATGGCCGATTCGTACAATAATGGCCAAGGCCGTTACACAATACGGGTCCAAAGCTACGTGGGGTCAAAAATGCAACCGTAACGACCATTATGGCCCCCATATCACCGTTATAGCCCCGTGACGAAGAATAAAAAAAAAAACTTACCTCTAATTCAATTCTTCTTCTTCCTCTTCTTCTTCTTCTTTCATTGTTGCGTTCGGCAGCTCTCTCTCTCTCTCTCTCTCTCTCTCTCTCTCTCTCTCTCTCTCTCTCTCTCTCTCTCTCTCCGAAGGTGCATGATGCCAAGTGCACATTCACTATTTCATAGGGCAGCCCACCTTGTTGTATGTCTTGTATATCCAGTTATCCACACTGTCCATCAGTTTTTCCAGCTCATTTTCAGGCATGGTCCGTACAAAGAAGCAGACCTAAATCTCAAGTGGACCACTCAATAGGGATTGAATGCCCACCATTAAAAACTTCTTAGGGCCTACTGTAATGTTTATTTGCCATCCAACCTGTTGAGAAGGTCACGGAGACTCGGATGAAGGGAAAACACAAATAGTAGCTTGATCCAAAACTTTTGAGTCTTAAGAAGTTTTTAATGGTGGGAATTCAATCATTACTGTGTGGTCCACCTAAGATTTGGATCTGCCTCTTTTTTTGGACCATGCCCTAAAATGAGCTGGCAAAATAGATTGTCAACATGGATACAAAACAGATATATCAAGGCGGACCACACATTCACGGCCTCATGCCATATTATTTTAGGGCACGAGCCCAAAAATGAGGCAAATCCAAAGCTCAAGTGGAACACACCTCAGAAATTGTGGGGATTGAATGCCTACCATTGAAAACTTCTTGGGAGCCACAAAAGTTTTGGATCGAGTTGTTTTCTATGTTTTCCCTTCCATCTAGGTCTGTGTGACCTTATGAATAGGTTGGATGGCAAATAAGCATCATGGTGGGCCCTAGTAAGGTTTTAATGGGGGGGCGTCATTGTCCCCACTGCTTTCTGTGGTGGTCCACTTGAGCTTTGGATCTGCCTCATTTTTGGGTGTATGCCCTAAAATTATTTGGCAAAATGGGTGGACGATATGGATATAACAAATACATCACGATGGGGCCAACAAAACTTTGCTACATCAACACACCACTGAGGTCGATGGTGTTTGTTGCACTACGCAATCCAAGTCCCACCTAATTCGGCATTAAAAAAAATTGTACACAAGACATGTGTTAACTCAAAATTAACCAATTAAATTATTCAACTGTTGTTGTGAAGTCACAATCCCAAAATCAAATTGTTTGAACAATTTTAACCGTTAATTTTCACTTATTTTTTAAAATAGGACCATTTGATATTTTCATTCTTCACCGTCTAATAAATCTCCACTGATCCATTAGTGGGATAAGTGCCAATATATCGGATGAATTTGAGGCTGACTTAAGGCATCGGGTGGTCCGCCAAATCGGTCCCAAATCAGCAACACCATACATTTGAATTTAATTGCATTTTTTCCTTGAGAATTATTAAGGGAAATAATATCAAATTAAATATAGAAATTACATGATAGGACACAGACTCTAGAGTCTATATGTTGAAATGAAATGTTTGCGAGTTTCAAGGTATGTAATAAACCAATACTGTAAATAGTAGTAAAACATGCAAATGTGAGATGCTTTGGTCTTACATTCATTCCAATAAATTTATCATTGATATTATATAGTTAGAAAATTAAATATAAAAAGTTTTTAGTCAATCACAAGTTGTCAGGTTCATAATTTATCAAATAGTCCAATATAGCATTCTCACCAAAGAGTGGACCGTCACACTACCATTAATATATTCAAAACAAAAATGAATGTGTATTTGGAATATTTACATGTTTCTGAATTTTCTGAATATTTTTCTAGAATTTTTCGAGCAAAAACAAAAATCAATTGATATAGAGGCTATCGGCCATTAAGCCCCCTTGTATCGGCCGTGATGCTGATACTCCGTATCGGTAATAGTGGTGAGTATTACTGCCACCGTTACTGGTATGGAACATCTTGGGTATCACCAACACGGCGATGTTATCGACAATATCATTGAAACTAATAACAATGGCTATAACCAATAGATGGGCTGACACACAATGTTACCCTCATAGTTGACCTAAACAAATAAACAGCCCCAAGCATCTATGAAGGAGCTCAATCAAAGAACACAACAACAGAGCCTAGAAAACTAGTTGTGTGGCAACATTCAACCACAAAAAACTGCACAACTCCTTCAAATCACCATGACATCAAGCATTGTTTGATACAAGGATTGAAAACTCACAACCAAACCCAATCCAAGCAAAAGAAAAAAAAATCTGCCTAAAAACATCCAAAATACATATAAACTGAAATTTTTCAGATTTTCTCTATTTTGGACAAAACTCCATTTAAAACTTGTCCAAAAATAAATAAATAAATAAATAAATAAAAAATCAACTATATTCTTATAAAATCATACTCTTACAGATCCTGTACTTTCCGGCTTCAAGGGGCCATCTAACCGTACATTGTTGACATCAGTTGTACAAGCAGATGACATCAACCTTGGACCCAACAAGGAAGGGTGTGATCATTCTAGGAAACCTACTCTGATACAAAGTAGAGAGAGAGAAGGAAAAGAGAGGAAAAAGGAAGAGACAAATGGGAGAGAAAGATGAGAAAGGGAAGAAAGGGAGACAAGTTTAGGGCAAAAGCCGGAGAGCCAATCACAATAGACTAACACTTTCTCTTTAATATTCACTAAATATATTGCACACTACATGCTATAGAAAAAGATGTACACACACACGAGAAAAGATAATATATGTAGACTCTAATACATATCCAACCCCCTTAAGAGTCTGTTGTCTGTTACCAATTTCCATTGGGCACATTAATGGGCCAGGTTTGCCCATCAGGTTCCCAGCACCATCCAGCCATGTGTGGGCATTGGTTCCATTTCACATAACTGAGGGATGGGCCTGCACCTCATTTTATGGCCCATAAGTATTCTACAATTGTTCAACCATGTACTGCCATGTGTTTCATTTCATGGCCCTCAGGACAGGTGATAAGGGCATTCGAAGCCTACATGAGTTTATCGGAGGAGGAGAGTTGAGGCCCCAACCACAATTTCATTATGGTTAGATGATCATTACATGGGGCCCAGTGGACCCAATTCAAGTTCTTAACCGCGTTAAAGACCCCATATGCATGATTGTGCATTTTTGAAAACCCCACACTGAGAAGATGAATGTGGGCCACTTATTTAGAACTGATTGATACATCTTTAGACTGACACTGAGAAGATGCATGTGGGTTGTTTATTTAGAACTGATTGATACTTCTTTGGACTATTTGGATGTCACCCAGCTTGACCTGGACCACATCTGAACGTTACAAACATTAAAATATGCCATTGGATATCTTCTTCCTTTTTTTTAAGCAACTGAAACTGCATTAAACACGAGAGAAGGGAAACAACGACAGGAAAAAGAAAAGGGGAAAGGACAACAAAACAAGAAAGAATGGAACAAATCTACTGAGATAGCAGACACCCCCCAACTGCCTAAAAAACTAAAATCAAAATTACTTAAATCCTTAACATTAGAAGCCCATTCAATCACCAACTTTTTAGCCCTAGATCCCACCATCTTAACGGAAGAGGAAACATCATTAAAACATCTTTCATTTCTTTCTTCCCAAACGGCCCACCAGATAACAATAATGGTCATGCGCCAGATCATAGACTTGACCTTCCCGAGATTGAGACCATTCTAAGCAGAGAGCAGATTGGCGGCCGATTGAGGAGCACACCAATTCACTGAAAATCTCTGACAAAGGTCAGCCCAAATTATAGACATGAAAGAGCAATGAACCAGCAGGTGATTAACTGATTCGGTGTCACGCACACGACACAAGCAAATATTAACAATCTGCATGCCTCTCTTAACCAGATTGTCAACCGTAGGAATTCAATTGCGACCCGCAAGCCAACCAAAACAGATGAACTTAGGGGGAACGGGGTAGTTCCAAATGAACGGAGCTGCATCATGCGAATGGAGCGTCACAGGACAGGAGGTGGTGTAAAGAGACTTGATGGAAAAAGAACCAAATTTCTCCAACAACCAAACAAGGCTGTCTGGCTGATTATGAAGAGGAGCGATCATAAAGATGCATTCCTGGAGAGCTGTGAACTCCGAAGCTTCACTATCTCGAGGTTTCTGGAACATCTAATGTCCCAAACAATTTGGGCTAGCGTGAGAGAATAACAGCTGTTGATGAGGATATCTTTCTCGGGGACCAGCCGGTAAATTTGCGGAAATTGGTATTTAAGAGGTTTCTCCCCAATCCATAGATCTTCCCAAAACCGAATGAAGACCCATCTCCCAACGCATAGCTGTTGTTCTGAATGACTGGATTTTTTGATTAAGAATCCCTTTCCAAATATGGGAGGCCTTATAGTATGAAGAATCTTTTGGCCACCAACCCCCATGAGAGGAGCCATACTTACCCTTCACAATCAAAGCCCAAAGAGCATCCTTTTCAGAGGCGAGTCTCTAAGACCATTTCCCTAACAGCGTCAAATTCATCACTTTCAGATTCTTCACATTAGCACCACCTTCCCTGAACAGCTTACAAACTTCGTTCCATTCTCACAAGTGAATCTTCCTCTAATTCTCTTTACCAAACCACAAAAAATCTCTTCTAATTTTATCTATAGACTTGAGAACCGGCCCAAGACATCTAAACAGCGACATGAAGTAGAGGGGAAGGCTAGAAAGGGCTGCTTTAATCAAGGTCAAGCGACGGCCCATAGATAAGTAGCGGCATTTCCAAGAGGCCAGCAACTTTTGGAACTTGCTAATTATTTTGTCCCACAGATTTCGACGGCGGACCCACAGTCAGAGGAAGACCAACAAAAGAGGTTGGAAATGTGTCAACATGCCATTGTATATCTTGGACACATTGATTTGGTGATCCGGACCATTGGATATGTTAGGAGACTCGGGTTTAGGTGTACAGACACTCTAGTCTACACATCTGAGCCATGGACACATTGGACCACATTCATCCAAACTGTTGATCGCGCATGGACGTGTGGACATACCCATTGCACATTGGAGATCATCCTTGTGTCGTGTGGCACTTCTTTATTTTTGTTTTATTTTTCAGTTTTATTTTAAGTTATTAGAAGTTTATGTTTTGATCTTGATCGTTAATAGATTCAGACGATAAAAAATAGTTCTAGACTTAGGGTTTGCTTAGGTTTTCTTCTATATACTTGTTTGAGACTTGAGACTTAAGATGATGAACATATTCAATGAAATTTCTCTACATTGCTTCTTTTGAGCAAGAAAACTTCCTGTAAATGGAATTTGGTGTGAAGCCATTGGAGTGATTCCAAGTTATCTTTCTTATTCCTATCAAGGTATTTCTTTCTCTCTCTCTCTCAAACCCTCTTTTTCCATTGAATAGTTTTTCTCTTCTTTCTCAAACCCTAACTTCATCATCATCAACCCAAGTCATCACCAACCAAACTGACTCAGCCCTACCATATCGTCTGTACGACTGTACAGACATACCCGTACACTGCATGAACCTATCCGTACAATCGAACCCTCTTCTTCTCTATTTTATAAAACCCTAAACCTAGCCTTTTACAAAACCCTAAATTCTCAATTTCATGATTTCCAAACCCAAATCCTGATCCATTCAAACTTTGGCAAAGCACGAGTGAATCCTCAAATCTAGAACAAATCCTATGCTAGATGGAAGTTCCACCTTCCATTGGGCCATGTCCGATCAATAGCCTTAAGGATCTATTTTACAGGATTATGATGTGGTATTGAACTTGAGCTTGATTGAATATTTAATTTCTCTAAATTTGTGCTAGATTGGCTTTATTTTATGCTTTGATTTACTCTAGTAATCAGTTAATTAATTTGTTTGCATCATCCTAGTTTAGGCCATCCATCCTGCATCAACGGGCCTATGGCTCATTTTAAATTCCAAAAGATAAACAATCTGGGACAAGCCCATATATGAAAACATAGACTCAACCAAAGCCCAGATCTGATGGAGTTTCAGGGCTGATGGCTAGCCCACAAAAAGCCCAAAAGTAACCCATTCTGGTGGGTTTTGAAGAAGAAGAGTAAAACAGTGGCTTTTAGAGGCTTTAGGTAACATCATATATGAATTCCAAAAGATTGACTGTTCTTTATTTGTTGTATTGAGAGGTTTTAGAGATGGTTTAGGAAACTGACGCAACAACGAAAACAAAAAATCACGAATCATTTACTATTATTTTCCTACTTTTTAGGTGTCAAACATTTGGCTTCTGCATGAGATCCAAAAAGGCTGCATTAAGTGGGTTCCTGGTGGGTTTCTCTGGTCAACCATTCAAAAGAGTCATTGGTTAGTTTTTTAGAAATCCATATTTGGCTCAGGTATGGAGAAAAGTTTGATTAGATTTGAACGGCCTAAAAGAGTATGAGGGGAAGGCCTAAAAGCACTTGGATTGAGGGGGTGAAAAGGGACAGAAAAGTGTGACTACCTATGGAGAATAAGGGCTTAAGGATGATTTGCAAAACTGGATTCGTGAATCTGAAAATCAATCCACTGGTTCACTGCTAATCTCAAGCAAAACCAAGTCCACCAATAGGAATAGAGAATAGAGAATAGAGAAGGAAATTCAACTCGCTTGCAACTTCAAAATGTAACCACTATGCAACTTCAAATGTAAACAACATGATTATAAATAAAATTTACAAACGAAATCTGTAATGCATGCTAAATTACTCACGTCTTTCAGGGTAGAGAGTATCTCTTTCAGAGCTGGTGGGGCAACAGCGTCATGTGATATAAGCTTTTGCAAACAGGCAAGCCCAATAACACTTAGCTTCACCGACTTAACCTCACAAGCCATCAAAAAAATCCGCAATATGTCCTCATTAAGTGCAATTTCACCAGGACTCGATAGTGAACGAAGCTGCACGGTGACAAGAATGACACTCAAAACAGTGACAATTTTTAAATGAGGAAGAATACAGTGTTCGGCCCAAAAGTGAATGCTAACAGTACCCTCGGGTTTCAGTTTCTATAAGTGGGGCCCATGGCTTGTGATCAAAGACATTGATATGAAGGGCGCCACTGAGGCTGTTCCATGCACCAAAGTTCCCTACATCAGAAGATCCTATCCATTGAAGCTTTGGCCTTCCAAATGAATGCAGATCGTTGTTGTACTTTCTTTCCAGACCATCTATTTCTGGACACATTAAGGGTTTAGACTTTCCCATCATGGAGATTATTGGTGCATGGGCCATCTACAATGGGTCCCACCTTATCAAAGGTTCGGATGGCTGAACTATTGGGTCCAACTGGTACAAACTGAAAAGCCAAACACACTATAGAATATCTCAGCCAGAGCATTCTATAGTACCTCTTCCAAATCATGATGACCCCATATTGAGAGTTTCTAAAATCGTAGATTTTGGGTAGCTTTTCAGAGAATCTCTAATTTTCATCTTAATTTTTGTAAAAATAACTTGAATACTTTTTCTTTTCTTTTCTTTTTCTTTTGAACTTCTATCAACTGCCAAAAGTTGAGATTTTCTCCAAAGAAAAATAAACAAAGAAATCTACAAAAGTTTCGATCTTTAAAACCATTGTAACTATGATGCCTTCTTTTCTACCCACATTGTAATAGCTATGAGTCGCTCACATTGCTTCAGTTACTGATTTAAAAAAAAACTTCTCTTACATTAAATGCCTGTATGGTAGATGCTAAAAATGCGCTCCGTGTAATTCAGTGATCTCCCAAACTAATTTTCGGAAAGCCAAGTGGTTGGAAGCCAATTTCGGTAATTAATGTCTTTTTAAAAATTGGATGAGATAAAACAGCGAGAGGCCTTTTTTCTAGAATATTGCCAGTCTAGTTCAAAGCTCTGTGGGGCCCACCATGATGTCTATGCAACATTTACTCCACCAATCAGTTCAGCCAACTCATGCTAGGAAGTGAGCCCAAAAATGAGGTAGATCAGAAACTAAAACCGGCCACACCACCAGAAACAGTGAGCATTGAATGCCCACCATTGAAACCTTTTTGGGCCCACAAAAGTTTTGGATTAGGGTGATACTTGTGTTTTCCCTTCATCCTAGTGGGAATCACGCTATGAACAGATTAGATGGCATATAAACATCACGGTGGGCCCCACAATGGTTTCAATGGTGGGCGTTTCCATCCCCTGTTTCCTGTGGTGTGGCTCACTTGAGGTTTGGATCTACCTGATTTTTGGGCTCACTTCCTAATGTGAGCTAGTGCAACTGATGGACGGAGTCGATGTTGCATGGACATCTTGATGGGCCCCACATTACCTTCTATTACATGGGATAAGTGTTATCGGGGCATCCTACTAAAAAACATTATTGCACTTCTTCAAGATTTGCTACTAGGCTTGCCCCTTCTATCCTAAAAGGAGATGATCTGGCCGTTCATTTGTCAGATCCCACCATAGATTGTTTGTATGATGAGATTTCGACAATTGAAAATATCTTAGTTATCTATGCATATGTGTTGACATCTCAACATTTATCCCTTACATTTATATGACAGCCATTATCAATGGCCACCGAGATTCTTGTAGATCGTAGATGGTACTTCTACATATTAATGGCCTAGATCATGACTGGTGGGATGGAAGGCAATGAACAGTCCATGTTGTCGAATCCAAATTACCTAATGCGACAAACAATCAGGTAATCTGGACCATGAATACTCTCGGATGAATGATGGTACCATTTGGATTCAAGAGGGATGCAAATTTCACACAACACCTGATCATCCTAAGCATCCAATCATGGACTGAACATGGCCTATAGATATCGGTCCATATTGATCATAATAGATCCTACTAATGATCTAAATGGTCTATCATGTAGATCCCATCTTTGATTTCCTATCCCTCAGAAAGAAACCTTTCGAAAAGATGATCATAACCATATCATCAATGGCTGTGAAAATAGATAATATCATTTCTAAACAAATTAAATTTTAGAAACTAAATTTTGAGAATTTACTTTCAATAGAGATATGCTTTAAAAAATATTCAAGAGTGGCTACCAAACAGGCCCAAAGAAATCCTTGTTCATTTCCGGATTCAAGAATCATGTCGAGAAAGACATAAAAGAGTTCACCTATAAAAGAATCTGGCGAATCCTTCAAGCACGAATTCGATTTTTTTTTATTTTTTTGGTTCTCGATAAGTACGTCTCCATGTAAATATGCTCCGATTTCCACCAGATCAACTGAAAATGAACAGGAACAAGATAGAATTCGGAGATCCTAGAGAGGATTCTGAAACAGACCTTCAAGATGGCGTGTTCAGCACCATCTTTGACTGCAGGGAACTTGCGACGGGCCTCGGCAGAGAGAGCTCGCAGATCAGATTCGAGCACAGCCATGAACGCCATCTCCTCTTCTGCAGCAGATCTGGTTTTGAAGCTTCCTTCGATTGGTATAGAATTGTTAGGGTTTACAAGAGACCAGAGACATGACAAGGTTAGGATTGGAGAAGAGTGGCATTTTTCTTAATAGAGAGAAATTTGGAGGAGAAGAGGGTGCTGCAGACAGCAAGCGAGCAACCGTGGAGATCTGTTATAATGGAATTACGCGATGTGATACTCGAGCCCCATCATCGGCACGGTTCAGCGGACACTGGCATGCTGCTCCGGACCGTCCATTATTATATAGGCCCTGGAAAAGAAGGAATTTGACCCTTCGTTTTGTTTCCAGCAAATAGACAAATTAAGAACGGACACCAACGGTTCATGTACAATAGAAGAATGCTGAAGACTGTATGGCTATGACCTTTCCATCTATAAGGCTCTGTTTTGAACGGAAAGGCTCTCATGTTATATATGCTGTAGTTGAAAATTTAATGGCCTGTTTGGTTTTCCATAATCCAGGTAAATCACCGTAAAGAAGTAATTATTACATTTTTTACTTGTTTGGAAATGAGTGAGTAATTTCACCTAAAAAATTGGTCTAAAAATGTTGACTTAAATCCATGGGCCTCACCATAATGTATATAATATATTCGTGTCGTCCATCTGCTTTATTAGAATATTTTGAGGCTTCATCAAAAAATATTAGGAAGATCTAATGTTCAATTGGCCCACATAAAATGAAATAATGGACTTAATTTGTCCACCATTAAAAGTTGATTTTTTTAATGGGCCCACATTGAGGTTTATTCACCATCTAACCCGTTCATAGGGTCACATGGACATGGATAAGTGAAAAATATAAATATAAGCCTGATCTAAATTTTCTAAGGGCCTCGACAAGTTTTTAATAGTAGGCATTCAATTCTCATAATTTCGTGTGGTGTGATCCACTTGACCTTTGGATTTGCCTAATTTTTGGGCTCATGCCTTAAATTGATTCGGCATAATGAATGGGCGGTGTGGATAAGCTACACACATTATGGTGGGCCCCATATTTATTATACAAATTCCTCGATTTCAGTGCTTAAAACTTAACTGGTCAAGTGAGCATTCGGAAAGATGCAAGTAATTACCATGGTAAATAATGATTACTCATTTACAAGGTAATTACACTTGAGCTAGAAAACCAAACAGGCCCTAAGGGTATTTATGCTTGTAAAATTTTAGTCCCGCCTGTTCACAATGGTTTTTGGCATGATCTATATCAATAAGATACTGCCACGTGTTAGCACCATGTGCTTAATGATGATGAAATTTTATCTATGATTGAGGATATCTTTTGTCCCACTTCATTCATAAATAAGTTACATGCCAAAAGTAAAGTGGCCAAGAATGTACATATGCAAATAAGAAGAAATGGTGAATGATACGTACCACTAATTTATATGGCACATGTGATTGAAATGGCGTGCTTGACAAGTCCATAAAAGACCCGCCAAGACAGGATATTATTACAAATTCGGATATGTTCGACAAGATCATCTTACACGATCCTTTCAAAATGGGAAATTTTCCTATGGACGATTAGTGCTCTCACAAAGATTATGAAAATTCAAGAATCGGATCAATATTAGAGTATATGAGAACTAATGAATTCGAGATCAATTCGGGTCTAATGGGACTAATCCTGTGAGATTGACGGATCTACACGGTGCGCTGACAAGAGTCTAAAACATGGTTTCGGATCTACGAAGATTTCTTTGCTTAAGTTGGAATGATGAATGAACAATTGCGCGCCATGATTGTCAATAATCCTGGATCACCAAGGAAACCCGGTGAAGGTTTTACCTCCTCCCAAAGCTTTAAAAGGAAAACACGATAAAAAGCTTTTAACCCATGCCAAACACAATCTATTTATACAACGCAACGATGTCCTTTTATATTTTATCTTAATTTTTAATCCTTTCACTTCTGTCTAGCCACGCTGCAAAACATCTAAGGTTTAGGTTAGCATAAATCACTACTGTCAATCGCATCACTATAGTATGCTTAGGAGTAGTATAAATATCCACAACCTTATCGTTGATAGATGTCTTAAATATGTAAAATCAATAGTCTGTCGATGACAGGTTCGATGCTATCAACCAGGCTTCGATGCCATCGAATATTTCTCGGATTTCCTCTATTGGTTGCTAGACATATTGGTGTCATTTTTCGAGGAGTGTTCGATGACATCGAAGCTGGGCCGAGTTATCGAAGATTTTCGGATAGTCCATGTTTTGTCTTTGGATAGTTTTGGTATTTTTTCGATGTCATCGAAGTTTAAGTGCCGATGATATCGAACGTTTTGCACAAAATTTTGTGGATTCGCCGAATCTGCAAAATTTATTTCCGATTTCGTTTGGGATTCTTTCCAAGGCTATATATATGGGTGTAAATGGGATTGGGAGGTATTCTAAGATTTTCTAAATCATCTTAGGGTTTCAAAGGATATAGAAAGGGTGAGATTTGAGGTTGTTCGAATTGGGTAATCTCTTTCTCTTTGTAATTTCTGCTTTCATAGTGTTATCAGTCGCTTTGTGCCGTGATTTTTTTCCGATAGAGTTTTTCCATGTTAAATCTCCGTGTTCTTCTCCTTGGTGCTTTTGGATTGCTATCCTATATTCATATCTATGTACTTCTGTGGTTCCCCCAACAAGTGGTATTAAAGATAATGTTGGGGCACAGGCTTGAATCTGAAGGATCAATATTAATGGGAAACACTAAGTATGATATTAAGAAGTACTCAGGCAAAAATAATTTCGAGTTATAAAAGGTTAAGATGATTAGCCTATTAACTAAGTAAGGTGAAGATGGGGCTCTTGAGGAGCGACGATCATTTATGAGTAACGATAATTGGAAGACTCTTGATAAAAAAGCCAAATCCACTATCCAATTGTGTCCAACGGATGAGGTTCTCTGCAATGTTATGAGGGAGAAAACCGTAGCGAATATGTGGGCAGTTAGAGGACGTTTATGCTAAAAAAGTCCCTTGAAAATCGCATACAGATAAAGTTGCAGTTATTCACATTCAAGATAGCATGAGGTGGAGATGTGGAAGCCCACATCAGTAAATTTAATAAGTTGATTTGTAATTTACTAGACATGGAGGAAGTGGTTGATGATAAAGATCAGGCATGTATCTTGCTTAACTCTCCTCCTGCATCATATGAGTCATTTAGGGACTCATTGTGCACCAGTAATAAGTTCCTGAGTGTGGATACCGCTATCTCATCCCTTCAAAGGAAGGCTATGAGAAAGATAAGTGGCAGCATAGGGACCTCTTCTGATGCACTGCTAATGAGAGGTCGGAATACTGAGCGAGATATGAGATCTTCTCAGTCAATATCTAAATCCAAAGGCAAGGGCAATGGTAAGTTAAAATACTATAACTGTGGGATAACAAGACACATGAAGAAGGATTGTACAAATTATAAGACGAGTAAAGAAAACTCAGAGGTTTCTTTCAGGGAAGCCAATATTGTCACATCTGATAAAGAGACAAGCACATGTGATGTTCCGTCTATGTCTACGATCGGACACTTACACGATGATCATGGAGATGAGTGAATCCTTGACACAGGAGCTTCATATCACATGACTCCTCATTAGAGCTGGTTCGCCAATTATAGAGAGTGCGATGGTGGACATGTCTTTATGGATAATGACATTGCCTGTAATGTTGTAGCTATTTGTAATGCCCTGAAAATCGAGAGTCGAGCAGATGCTCAACTCCCGAATTCCAACGCATCACTTATGCAATATAGATAATTATGATTAAATGTTATTCATATTTTTACATTAAACATGAGTGAGATTATACCAAATCAACATATCATACTCCAGAGGTGATTAATTTAAGCAAGCGGAAGACTATGATAGATATATAAAGTGTGTAAGTGAATATAAATCCCAGAGTATGATCATGTCACCAGGCTGAATAATTACATGTATAGTTCCAAAATATACAAAATGATAAAGTGTAATGTCATCTAATCCATATCCCTGTAGCCCCGTGACGCAACTCCAGGTCTACATAGACCCTCCAGAGAGTTGCAGGTAGGAGAACTCCTCGTCGTCATAGAAGACCGGCTCCAACTTCTAAACCGCATCATTATCTGCAACTATAACAGAGTCTGGTTGGTGTTTTAAAACACCGTCCCAGAGTGAGAGTGAGTGATCAACTCAGTGGAGGTATAAGGCAAATGTTAACATGTTATCAATTCAATCAAGTAGTAATGATAAAGCAGTACAATAAATATTCCTAAGTACTCTGGTTAATACGAGGATGATATGTATTAATGATGCATGCCCTCGCCTGCACTCCCTCTGCGACATCATCTCACAGTCGCGCATGCTAAACTCCCATTGTGCTCAACACCCATGCCAAAGGCACATGCAATGCGGTGCATGGTCGTGTTAGCCAAGTTCTTAATTAAACCTATTCATATAGCAGATTCGGAAAGCTAACGCACCTCCATTTAAATCATTTACTCAAACAATGATTCATCTAGGGTCGTCAATCCTAGTTAATCACATATGATAGACAAGTTCATGAGTTTACACTATAGGTTGCTACGGAAGGCTGGTAACTTCAGCTAGGCTTAATTCACACTCGAGGTCACTACGAGGGGCTCGTCACCCGATCGTAGGCCTATTTTATACTCGAGATCACTACGGGAAAGGCTCGTCACCTTAGCATAAGCCGACAGCTCGAAAACAGTGTCCCATATCACCATATTCGGCTCACGAGTTTAGTTTACTCATTGGACACTACGGGGAGGCTCGTCACCCCAGCATAGGCCGACAGCTCGACCACGGTGTCCCTTACCACCATGTTCGGCTCATGAGTCTTAGCAGATATTAGTACTAAACTTAAACGGGCTTTTCAATGGTAAGTGGTACCTTAGATTCAAGCAGTAGCGTCCATACATGGTGAACATACATTAGGCCAATCGGATTACTTGACAAGCTCGATTGGTACAAGCGCACGTTAAATTAATCGACATAGAGCGCATACGCACTCCTTGTAGCCTAACCACTGTCAATAATCACCATGCAACTTGGATTCATCGAACGTATCCGTTGTGGCGAAACTAGTTTGGCCACTGATAGTAAATCGTTACCGATTGCCTGGACTATGTATTAGTCCCATCATTCTCAAATATAAGAGGCATTCATGTGTGATAGTCAAAATAACATTTAACAGTCGATCCAAATATAAATCTCATTTGAGCATTTTAACGCACACATAGTGCGCATGTTTATCATACATAGGCATTTCATACCTGAAGCACGTAGCCGAATGTAACTTACATGAAAGAATTTATTCATATAGATAAGGCAATTGAGAATCTCATCTCAACACCTTTACTAAATGCATTTCATCAACCAATTACTCATTCAGACATTTTATCAAACACTTAGGCTACACATTCAACATACATGTAAGAAATTAGTTATAACATATAATAGGGCAAATCCTTTCACTAAGGAGTTGTCACACACACAATAATCATGAATCCTCAATTAGTAATCATGGCAAGCACAAATCATAATTCCATATTCATTCAAACATTTCAACAAACACATTGAATGCATCATATTCAACATAGTTCATATATATGTGTGTAATACATGAAAAACATCGTATTTAAATACATGTGACAGCAATCAGGTCAGTCATAAATCATTAACTAACATTGAAAGCCTTGAAAACCATAACCTAAACGTTTATAGTCTACACCTTTCATCGGTATACTCGTATCGAACTTAGTTTGAATCTTATATTCCTGAATACGGAATAACGGGTACTTATACATTGAGACAGGTTAGTTATTTCACTAATCTACTTATTCAGATACCTAAAGCAGATTAGAGTTAAGATTTCTTACCCAAAAATTGATTCAGATTCAACGGTGTAGCGATACAGAAGGGATGATTCGGCACGTGGAGCGGTGGGATCGAATCCCAGCAACTATCTCTCACTCACTCTCTCTCTCTTCTCCTCACTTTTTCCTTCTCTTTTCTCTCTTTTCTCTCTTCGGGCTTTGAAAATTCGTATGGAATGAGAGAGGGGTAGGTGAAGGCCCTTATATAGGCCCAGAACTAATGTAAATAGCCCCAGGGCCATGGTATTTTAGGTTATAGCCAAAGAGTGGCTGTTTCGGGCCAACGGAGCTCATCTGGAGGCTCATTACCTGCGTACGGTTTGGAGAAAGTTCCCTGATAATGGATCTATGTTAGGTTAAGACTTTGGTCCGATCGGATTTGTGCATCGACCGCGGAGGACCTGTTTCAGTTTAACGGCTATCGTCACTCGATCAGGGCCACAAGTACACTGACATGTGTTGAGAATTTTCTCTGATCCAAGGGTGTAGTTGGGTTAGAATCTAACGGTTTAAAATCTTAGATTTGGCCTACAAGCGAACGGCCCAATTCATTTAAGTTTGAGTCTATTTTCTAAAGATATTTACGTTTTTCACACACTTCGCTCCAGGCTTGAGTTGTGCATTTCTGGATACTTTTTGGACTTGATTCCTGAGATGGTTGTCAAGCCCAATAAGGTAGTCATACATACATAGTTTTGTTGTAATCATACTTTCGACGTGCGGTCCAGGTTTGATACGGAGTTTCAATCTGCTCCCAAGAGCAACTGGGGTTTGAAATTGATCCTAGGTTTCTAGGTAATGTAGAACTAGCGATTTTGCTGGTTTTGGGTCTTGCTCCTTATATAAAAAGTGATTCGAACTAATTCGCCGATTAATTTGGTTTAGTACTTAATAAATTTTTATTTAATTTATAAAGGATTTGGTCCTTAGTGATTTCTGCCTAAGGTGGTACTCAGGTCTTTGTATGAATTTTTTTGAGACATTACAATCTACCCCCCTTAAAGAAAAATTTCATCTTCGAAATTAGTACCTTTTCATACTCCTCGAGAATCTAATGGTAGTTCTTGTGGACCTCAGCTTCTGTTTCCCAAGTAGCCTCTTCCTCAGTGTGCTGTGTCCACAGTACCTTTACAAGTGAAATCACTTTACTGTATAGCACCTGTTCCTTCCTGTCTAGGATACGCGTCGGTTGTAGTACATAAATAGCATCTTTACTCAACTGTACCTGCTCCCATATGATAATGTGGGAAGGATCGATAACATATTTCTTCAACATCGATACATGAAATACGTTGTGCACGCCCGTAAGTGGTGTGGGCAAAGCAAGGCAATACGCTACCATACCCACTCGATTTAGTATCTGGAATAGGCCAATGAATCTCGGTGGGAGTTTCCCTTTCTTTTTAAACCAGAGGACTCCCTTCATTGGGGAAACTTTCACGAATACATGATCCCTAACCTCGAACTCTAGCAGTCGCCGCCTCATATCAGCGTAGCTCTTCTGTCTGCTTTATGCTGTAAGAAGTCGACTTCTGATAATGTCGATCTTCTCCGAAGTCACTTGCAATAACTCGGGGCCAATCAAACTCTTCTCACCAACCTCTGCCCAGTAATGCGGTGCTCTACACGGACGCCCATATAACGCTTCGTAGGGAGCCATGCCAATGCTCGCCTAAAAGCTATTGTTATAAGAGAACTCATCATAGGGAAGACAGTCATCCCAATCGTCTTTGTAACGCCCCAAAATCCGAGGGTCGAGCAGAAGCTCAACTCCCAAGTTTTAACGCATCACTTATGTAACATAGATAATATTGATTAAATGTTGTCCGTATTAGTGCATTAAACATGAATGCGATTATACCAAATCAACATATCATACTTCAAAGACAATTAAATTATGCAAGCGGAAGATTGTGATAAGTATATAAAGCATATGAGTGGTTATAAGTCCCCAAAGTATAAACATGATACCAAGTTAAATAATTACATATTTAGTTCCAAAATATACAAATATAAAATGTAAATGTTCAACTATTCCTTATAGTCTCTGAAATCCCGTCGATCAGTATGCGGTCTACATAGACCCGCCTGATAGCTAAACATAGGAGAATTCATCCTCCTCGTCTATGAAATCCCAGGCAGCAGTGTAGACATTGTCGCCACCTGCATCTACAACAGAGTCTGGTTGATGTTTTAAAACACCGTCCTAGAGTGGGAGTGAGTGATCAACTCAGTGGAGCTATAAGGCAAAGGTTAACATGTTATTAATTCAGTCAAGCAGCAATGATAAAGCAGTATAGCAATAATGTCCTACGTACTCTTGTTAATGTAAGAATGAGATGCGATAATGATGTATGTCCTCGCCTGCACTCCCTCTGCGACATCATCTCATGATCGTGGCATGCAACACTCCCGCTGTGCTTAACTCTAACGCCAAAGGCACATGCAATGCTGTGCATGTGCGTGATTAGCCAAGTTCTTAATTAGTCTTATTCATACAATAGGTTGGGCAGCTAAGGCACCTCCCTTTATATCATTGACCCAAACAATGATCCATCTAGGGTCATCAATCCTAGTTAATCTCATATAATAGCAGTTTTAGGTCGCTACGGAGAGGCTCGTCACCATCAGCGCAGGCCTCGTTTATACTCGAAGTCACTACGGAAAGGCTCATCACCTAATCGTAGGCTGACAGCTCGAATACAGTGTCTCATACCATCGTATTCGGCTCACAAGTTTGGTTTGCTTACTGGACACTATGGGGAGGCTCGTCGCCCAGCGTAGGCCGACAGCTCGACCACGGTATCCCATACCACCATGCCCGGCTCATGAGTCTTGGCGGGTCGTGGTACCAAGGTTAAACAGGCTTTTCACTGGTAAGTTGGTACCTTAGATTCAAGCAGTAACGTCCATACATGGTGAACATACATTAGGCCAATCGAGTTACTTGACCAACTCGACTGGTACAAGCGTACGTCGAATTAATCAACATGGAGCGCATACGCACTTCTCGTGGCCTAACTACTGTCGATAATTACCGTAAGACTCGGATTCATCGAACGTATCCATCGTGGCTAAAACAGTTCGGCTACCGATCGTAAACCATTACCGATTGCCTGGACTACATCATAGCCCCAATCATACTCCAAACAATGACATTCGCATATGATAGTCAAACAGCATGTGATAAACAATCCAAATATAAATCTCATTTGAGCATTTTTTACAGGCACATAGCAGATGTTATAATACATAGGCATTTCATCCATAAATAATATAGTAGTAAGATAGGTTATACGAAGGAAACTGTAGCTGTAGATAAGGTGATTGAGAATCCTATCTCAGCACCCTCATTAAATACGTTTCAACGAGCATATTCTCATTCAGGTATTTTATCAAACACTTAGACTACACATATCAATATACATGTAGTAAATCAATTATAACGTATATTATAGCGATTCCTTTCACAAGGGGGTTGCTATACGCACAACAATCATGTATCCTTAAACATCAATCATAACAAGCACAAATCATAATTTCATATTCATTCACACATTTCAACAAGTACCCAGAATGCATTAAAAAAATCAACATAGTTTATATATATGTAATATACAGAAGACATCGTATCTAAACACATGTGACAGCAATCAAGTCAGTCATAAATCATTACTGACATTCAAAGCCTTGAAAACCATAACCTAAACGTTTATAGTCCACACCTTTCGCCGGTAAACTCGTATCGAACTCAGTTCAAACATTAAGTCTTTGTCTACGACACAATGACAACCTGAATCATGAAATAGGTTAGTTATTTCACCATTTACTCTATTTGGATACCTAAATCAGGTTAGAGTTAGGATTTCTTACCCAACAACGGAATCGGAATCACCAGTGTAGTGACACGGGAGAGGTGATTCAACACGTAGAGTGGTGGGATTGAATCCCAGGAATTCTCTCTTACTTTCTCTCACTTCTCCTCACTCTTTCCTTCTCTTTTCTCTTTTCTCTCTCCTAGGGTTTAGAGAATTGGTATGGAATGAGAAGGGGTGGGTTAAGGCCCTTATATAGGCCCAGAACTGATGTCAATGGCCCTAGGGCCTTAGTATACTTAGGTTATAGTCAAAGGGTGGCTGTTTCATGCCAACGGAGCTCATCTGGAGGCCCTTTTTCTGCATACGGTCCAGAGAAAGTTTCCTGACAATGGTTCTATGACAGGTTAAGTTTTCAGTCTGATCGGATTTATGGATCAACCGCGGTGGACCTATTTCAGTTCAACGGTCATCGTTGCTTAATCGGGCCCACAAGTATGAAATTGCGGTGAAGACCGCTTTAGTCGAAGTAAGAATATGTCAATATGTCCTAGAGGGGGGTGAATAGGACTTTTTAAAGTTTTATAGTTTATTTAAAATCCTATTACACTAATCCTAATAACAGACACATATTAGGATTATTCAAAGTAACTCTACTGGTTTTCAAGCCCAGTAGAGGATCCAATCACAATCTATTTAAGAAGTAAACAATATTCAAACTAATTTATGATGGATATGACTGTATAAGTGTGTGAGGTGTGATCACAGATATTCAGATATGAAAATATTAAAGCAAATTACACAAACAAAAGAATAACAATCTTAAACATAGTCATTTTTATAGTGGTTCGACTATTTGTCTATTCCACTCTCGGTAACCGCACTCAACCCTTGAGTGTACCGGATTTCACTAAGGAGGTTTCACAGCGGTTCACCTCAAACCTAAGGTTTTAAATCAGGTTCAACTTCAACCTTTACAACCTACACTGAGGCTTACTGTTTTTGCTCTCACGAGCAAGGATCAACACAACGCACTCACTTTTAGGCACACTGGCCAAGGATCTTCCATAAGACCCTAATTGAGGTTTCACACGGTTCACCTCTAACCTAAGGTTTTAGACAGATTCACCTTCAACCGGATGTTTATGCTCTCCACAGAGTAAGGGTCCACGCAACGCACCTACCATGTGCACTCCCGCCGGAGGCCTCCTATGAGGGCTTGAAAGGGTGAGAAACACCTTAGACCCAATCCTACAGAGGAATGATCAAAGGGTCCTCTGGACTCTGGTTACTTACAGATAAGTGGATGAGTCCCATTCAACTCGTTAATGAAGATCTCCTCCTTTGTTGATGAAGAGTCTTCTGCTTCCTTGATCCGCAACTCAAATGATGTACCAATATATGGCGACATATTGCGTCAAGGTTAAGACGAAATCCTACTCTATAAAATATTTTCCTATACAGATGATAGAGTGATTCCAGTTATACATTCAAGACATCCCAGCTTAATGGTTTACCATTAAGGTAGTAGCTAGAGGATCCTTAAATGCGGAAGTTCATTCCCCAATCCACTCTATTGAAGATCAATGATGAGGGTGGATTGGAGGATGAACTCCCTTGAGAGAAAGGGCTTTGAGTATATGATCTAAGGTAAAACACTCAAAAGCACTCTCTTCTTTCTCTCACAATAACAATAGACAAGCTCCCTTTATTTAGGTAAAAGGTTCCAACGGATATAAAACGGTTACATTTATGACAAAATTCGATATCATCAAGCGAGGTCGATATCATCGAGCGTATACTCTTGATTACATCAACTGGCCACTTGATGACACAAACTCAAATGTCATACGCTTTTGAAACCTTTTGCCAGCTGGTCGAGAGAATCGAAACACGTATCGATGTCATTGCATTTCGAACTCTGATATCATCGATGAGAGGATCGATTTATCGACACTTGAAAATGAGAGAGACTTGCTATGTAATATTTCAGGTTTTACAAGAATGATCGAGGGACCTTCGAGATCATCGAAATTTGAATGTCGATGATATCAATAGAGTATCGAGGCATCGATAAATCCAAAGGATTTTCATTTAAGCTTGTTGGACAGTTTTTGTCCTTGTTCGATGTCATCGAAACCGTAACGATATCATCAATATGTGAATATTGATTCTATCGAGTGCCCCTCGATTGCAAATAAACAGTCTTGAAATAATTGCTGGAGAACTTAGGCGCCCATAACCGATGACATCGAGAGTCTTCCAATATCATCGAGATTTGAACTTCGATGTTATCGAGAACAATTTCGATATATCAATGCACATATGATTTTCTTAAGTCAAAACAGGGGCGCCGGAGATCTATCTGTTGATATTATCGAGTCACTATCGATGGACTCGAGCTTCAAATATCAATGATATCGATATGTATATCAATACATCGATAAATCAGTCCAGATGAGTATGTGGTTACTGAACATATTTTGTCCTCATTTCGATGATATCGTTTAAGCATTGAGGACATCGACAACATTAGTCAATTCGATCGAGAAATGTATCGATAAAATCGACAAAGCAAGAAAACTTAGAGAATTTTTTGGTTTTGAAAAAAGTTTTCTTAACTTAAAAACCTGATGATATTTTAGTTTGTTTTAAGGGTCTTATATACCTGTTTTAAGGGTTTTATATACCTGGTGTTTTGGGACATGGGATGTAAGGCTTAGATTTACGTGAGGCGAGCTTGCACACATCCCGGTTGAGGCAGACGCTTGAATTGATCTTCCTATGAGGCTCTGCAGTCTGTTCGACTCAACACACACGCTAATTGACAAACCAGGGCACTTTCAATCTCCCCCTTGTCAATTATGTGACAAAATACCAAAACATCCTAGACCAGTATCTATACTAACATCCTAAATTGTGTGTACATTATCTTTACATAATTTTACAATTTCTTGTGAAACAATGTACACAACTTAGTATCCGCTCCCCCTAACTGCAAACTCCCCCTATCTTAGTGCAGCTACTCCCCCTAACACCTGCAACACCATTCAAGCAGATATACAATTTCCTGTTCGGGGTGTTTGAAACATTCTCCCCCTTTTTATCAGTCATTGACAAAGATATAGCAGTTGATATTGACTGAAGTTTAAAGTATTTGGGAGAAAAGTAAGCAAAGATGTGTAATGATTAAATCAGTTTAATCAGTCATCTCTTTCAGAAACTTTGGATACATATCAGACCAAGTAGAGCAGTGATATAAGCAGATAGAATAATCATTAACATCATATGCATTCCATGTCAGAGCCTAGATGAACCAGGGGATCTAAACTCATAATCATGACAGTAAAACTAGAATTGTATTCGGCCATATCGAAACCAACCAAAAACATAAATATCCAAAAGCATATAGATATACCGCCCAGACAACAGCAAACTTCACGGCCCCCAACATCGAAGTATATTCTTTACTTCGAGGATATCAGCAAAAACTATTCACACTTGGTGGATTAGTAATACATAACACACATATATAAGCGAAGAGCATTCAAAAAGACATTTTATGCCCTTCATATTTCAGGGAGACTCCAGGTGTGTGATGCATTGGTTATATGTTAGACCATCGAAAACCTTTACTGTGCGAGAATTTGTTGAGCAGCATGTTGCTGAGTTACCAACATGGTTTTGATCTCCAATAGACAGGCTTCACAGTCATCCAGCCGCTTCATGATGTAGGATTGTCTCTCAAGCAGATCCTGGATAGTATCTTGTTTGGGAACAACTTGAATGTTCTCAACAGAGATGGGGCTGTGCACAGGATAGACTTTGTCTGAGCTTGAATTGATTTTTTCCTTACGAGACACTTTGGCAATGATATTGCAGATATCTTCATGATTAAACCAGGCACACGGGTATGGGAGATCATTGGTAGGAGACAGCCCAAATTGTCGAGATAGATTGGATATAAGACTTAGGAATGGAAGTACAGTGATGGATTCATCTGAGGACACCCAAATTAATTGTTATAGAATAAGAGTGGGTAGGCAGATGTGAATATCGAGATGAACATCATACAAGACATTTAGCATGAATGGAGAAAGCATGTTGCCAGAGACTTCACAGGGATAGACATTTGTGCTGAAAATGCTGTGAAGAATTTTGTATACAGGATTGAGATATTTAACATGAAGGATATTCTTTGCATTTCTCGGTATAGTAGCACCATCACACAGTGCTCGAGTAACTTCACCCCATACACCAAGACCATTCATATTTCGTTCTGATACGGGTATTCTAGTGACCTTTACCCCAATCAATCGACTTATTAGTCTCAGAGTGACGTGTTCGGTCTGATTTGCTATAGCTATTGAAACATTTGGAGGATTATTTTCAACATTGTAGATTAGACTCAAAAACTAATGCACTAGATTATGTTGAAATCCTCCACCAAAATTCATGATATTCCCCCCATCCAATCAATTCTAAGAGGTTGATGATTCCAAAAGGTGTAATGCTCTTCCTTTGAACTGACCTTTCTACCGCAATGTTCAAGTTGAAAAGTGGAGATGAGCCAGTTGCTTTATTCTTTCCTTTCTTGCTCTTCATTGAGGGTTGTTGTGGAAGAACCAATTTTTTAGACATTTTTGTTTGAAGGGAAGCCTGTTCTGAGAATTATGATCCTATTCCAAGATCAACCAGTGAGTCTCTTTTTCCGTTCTTTTGTCTTTAATTTTCCAGTAACCGTCGATATCATTGCGCATCATTTTAATGACATTGGGGTTCCTTGTTGATATTTTCAATGAAGATCGAAAAGAAGTTCAACCGTCTCGACGATTCAGCTTCTCGAGAGATCGTCGATGGTATCGATTCTAGGTCGATGCAATCGAACTGTTTACTCGAATTATCGATGGGTGTCTTAAAAGTGAATGTTTTCAGTTTTCAGCATTTAGACAATCTTCCATACATACTATAAGTATATCTATGTATCAGCAGTATACACAACAAAATTTTGTACATTCAATGCACATATCAAAATTATAAACATTTGAATGTTTATATACAAAAGATTGAGGTGAGGAACCTCAGATAGATCATTTAGAGCTCAGCAAAAATTGCATCATTTCAGCAAATATCCAGATCTAGATGCATGACCTGGACTTGTTTTTCTATGCTCAGTTCTTTTAGGCATCAGTCCTTTCTTTGCCTCTGATAATGTAGCAGTGGTTGTTTATGCGATGACCCTTCATTATAGATTTTCCAGATTGGTTTAGGATTTCGCATTCTTGTTTGTTGAATTTGACCACATGTCCATTATCACAGATTTGAGATATGCTTAGGAGATTATGTGCCAAACCTTTTATGTAAAAAGTATTCTCATTTTTGAGCAAATTAATCCCTCTTATGATTCCTTGTCTAAGTACTTTAGCAGTAGTTCCATTTCCGTAGGTGACTATCCCATTATAAAGATTCTTATAGTTTGAAAGAAGGGACTTGTCACCTGTGACATGTCTTGAGCAACCATTGTCTAGGTACCACTTAGTGTTATTGCCTGTTAACTGATTTGAGTGAGTGACAAGACAATTTTTCTTTTCTTTAATAACCCACTTTGTGACAGGATTCTTACTTATATTTGATTCAACTACTTGATTAGTTTCTGTATTGTTACTGGAGGCATCAGATTTTTCAAGTATTTGTGCTCCATACCCAGTTTTTGCTCTAACTTTCTCAAACCCTAAGCCATTTTTGTTATTTCCAGATTTTCTCATACCTAAAAGTTTCTCTAGCTTCTCACCACTCTGGGAAAACTTATAGTTTAGTTTGACAATTTTTCTGGACTCTTCTAGACTAAATAGGAGTGTATGATTTTTATTTTGAAGGAGCATATTTTTTGTGTTTTAATTGCTCAACCTGTTTGTTTAGTTTTTCGGACTCGGATTTAAGGAAGGAGTTAATTCTCTCAAGTCTATCATTATCTGAGTGATATTGTTATAAATCATTTATTAGATGTGTATTAATTTCTAGAGTTTTATCCATATCTTTTTGCAGCAATTCCTTTTTGTTCTTAGATATTCCAAGTCTTTTAAGCACTTTGATGCTATGGATATAAAGTTGATTGTAAGCATCTTGTAGCTTGGTTTGTTCTTCTTCTTCTTCCTTTTCAGTTTCCTCATTATCTGACGGAAATGATTCAGTTGTTTGCTATTCTATTTCGTTCTCAGATTCATCGGGGATGATTAGAGTAGTGGAGACTATAAGAATTTTCAAGGATTTCTGGTCCCATCACTCTCTGAGTCACTAGATTCTGAGTTTCACTCTTCTGTATCATCCCATGTGGCAGCCATTGCTTTACCCTTAGTTTTTCTGTTTGGGCATTTGGTAGAAGATGTCCATACTTCTGACAGGCATAACATTGTGGTTCTTTGGTCTTTTTACCAAATTTCCTTATAGAAGGTTTGTTGTCTACCCACTTTCCTTTGGATAGATGACCACGATTCTTCTGAAAGAATTTCTTGAATCTTTGTGCTAGCAGAGCCACTTCCTCATCTTCATCTTCTTTTTCACTTCCACTGTCCTCATTTGTTGTTTTCTTTGAAGTTTTTAAGACAATATTTTTGAAATTTTGAGTTTGTTTGAAGTGTAGTTCAAAAGTTTGTAGGGAACCTACTAGTTCTTCTACTTTCATTTCATCAATATTCCTACGCTCTTTAATGGTTGTTACTTTGGGATTAAACCGTTCCGGCAGTGATCTCAGTATTTTCCTACAGATTTTAGGAACCAGAACTTTTTCTCCCAAACCACCCATGGAGTTGTAAATGATATTCGGCTTAGTGAAAAACTCCATAAAGGTCTCATGCTCTTCCATTCTGAGACTTTTAAATTGTGAAGTTAGGAGTTGAAGTTTAGATCTTTTCACGGTGCTTGTGCCTTCATGGGTTGTTTCCAATAGATCCTATGCTTATTTGGATGTCCCACATATACTTATTTAATTAAATATATCTTGGGACATGTCACAGTAGATGGCATTCATATCTTTAGCTTCAGCAGTCTGTTTTTCTTTATCGAACATCGTCCACTTTTCTTTCGGTTTGGGTTTTATAATGGTTATGCCACTACCAAGTACAACCTGTTCAGATGGTGGCACATATCTACTTTCAACTATATCCCAAACATCATGATCCAAAGATCTCAGAAAGTAGTGCATCTTAGCCTTCTAGTATGCATAATTTGATCCATCAAACATTGGAGGTCTAGTGACCGATGAGCCCTCTCCTTTGGCCATATTCCCAACTTCAGTCAATATCACTCTTTAGGCGGTGAAGCCCTTAAAGAGAGACCCGCTCTGATATCATTTGAAATTGCGGTGAAGACCGCTTTAGTAGAAGTAGGAATATGTCAATATGTCCTAGAGGGGGGTGAATAGGACTTTTTAAAGTTTTATGGTTTATTTAAAATTCTATTACACTAATCCGAACAACAGACACATATTAGGATTACTCAAAAGTAACTCTACCAGCTTCCAAGCTCGGTAGAGGATCTAATCACAAACTATTTAAGAAGTAAACAATATTCAAACTAGTTTATGATGGATATGACTATGTAAGTATGTGAGGTGTGATCACAGATATTCAGATATGAAAATATTAAAGCAAATCACACAAACAAAAGAATAACAATCTCAAACACAGTCATTTTTATAGTGGTTCGACTATTTGTTTACTCCACTCCCGGTAACCGCACTCAACCCTTGAGTGTACCGGATTTCACTAAGGAGGTTTCACAGCGGTTCATCTCAAACCTAAGGTTTTAAATCAGGTTCACCTTCAACCTTTACAACCTACACTGATGCTGACTGTTTATGCTCTCACGAGCAAGGGTCAACACAATGCACCCACTTTTAGGCATACTGGCTAAGGATCTTCCATAAGACCCTAACTGAGGTTTCACATGGTTCACCTCTAACTTAAGTTTTTAGACAGGTTCATCTTCAACCGGATGTTTATGTTCTTCACAGAGCAAGGGTCCACACAACGCACCCATCATGTACACTCCCGTTGGAGGCCTCCTACGAGGGCTTGAAAGGGTGAGAAACACCTTAGACCCATTCCTACAGAGGAATGATCAAAGGGTCCTCTGGACTCTAGTTACTAACAGATAAGTGGATGAGTCCCATTCAGCTCATTGATGAAGATCTCCTCCTTTGTTGATGAAAAGTCTTCTACTTCCTTGATCCACAACTCAAATGATGTACCAATATATGGCGACGGTTGGGTCAAGGTTAAAACGAAATCCTACTTTATAAAATGTTTTCCTATACGGAAGATAGAGTGATTTCGGTTATGCATTCAAGGCATCTCGGCTTAATGATTTGCCATTAAGGTAGTAGCTGGAGGATCCTTGAATGTGGAAGTTCATTCCCCAATCCACTCTATTGAATATCAATGACGAGGGTGGAATGAAGGATGAACTCCCTTGAGAGAAAGGGCTTTGGTTATATGATTTAAGGTAAAACACTCAAAAGCACTCTCTTCTTTCTCTCACAGCAACAATAGACAAGATCCCTTTATATATGCAAAAGGTTCCAATGGATATAAAACGGTCACATTTATGATAGAGTACGATATTATTGAGCAGGGTCGATATCATCGAGCATATACTCTCGATTGCATCGGCTGGCCGCTCGATGACACAAACTCAAATGTCATACGCTTTTGAAATCTTTTGCCAGCTGGTCGAGAGAATCGAAACACGTATCGATGTCATCGAATTTCGAACTCCGATATCATCGATGAGTGGATCAATTCATCGACACTTGAAAATGAGAGAGACTTGCCCTGTAATATTTCAGGTTTTACAAGAATGATCAATGGACCTTGGAGATCATCGAAATTTGAATGTCGATGATATCGATAGAGTGTCAAGACATCGATAAATCGAAAGGATTTTCATTTAAGCTTGCTGGATAGTTTCTGTCCCTATTCGATGCCATCGAAACTGTAACGATATCATCAATATTTAAATATCGATTCTATCGAGGGCCCCTCGATCGCAGATAAACAATCCTGAAATAATTGCTGGAGAACTTAGGCGCCCATGACTGATAACATCGAGAGTCTTTCGATATCATCGAGATTTGAACTTCGATGGTATCGAGAACGACTTCGATATAAAGTAAAAATAGGGGTGTCAGAGATCTGTCTGTCGATATTATTGAGTCACTACCAATGGACTCGAGCTTCAAATATTAATGATATCGATAGGTATATCGATACATCGATAAATTAGTCTAGATGAATATGTGGTTGTTAGACATATTTTGTCCTCATTTCGATGATATCGTTTAAGCATCGAGGACATCAATAGCACAAGTCGATTCGATCGAGAAATGTATCGATAAAATCGACAAAGCAAGAAAACTTAGAGAATTTTGTAATTTTGAATAAAGTTTTCTTAACTTAAAAACCCTATGATATTCTAGTTTGTTTTAAGGGTTTTATATACCTATTTTAAGGGTTTTATATACCTGGTGTTTTGGGACATGAGATATGAGGCTTAGATTTACCTGAGATGAGCTTGTACACATCCCGATTGAGGCAGACGCTTGAATTGATCTTCCTATGAGTCTTTGCAATCTGTTCGACTCAGCACTCACGCTAATTGACAAACCAGGGCACTTTCAAAGTACACCGACATGTGTTGGAATTTTTCCTGATTTGAGGGTGTAGTTGGGTCAAAATCTGACGGTCTGAAACATTAAATTTGGCCTGCAAGTGAATGGCCCAATTTACTTAAGTTTAAGTTCAGTTTCTAAAGATATTCGCGTTTCTCACACACTTTGCTTCGGGTACAAGTTGTGCGTTTCTAGATACTATTAAGAGTTGATTTCTGAGATAGTTGTCAAGCCCAGCAAGGCGGTCATAACCGTATAGTTTCGCGGTCATCGGACTTTCATCACACCGTCCAGGTCTAATACGGAGTTTGTGATGCTCCCGAGAGCAACTGGGTTTTAATATTAATCCTAGGTTTTTAGATAATGTAGCGTTAGCGATTCTACTAGTTTTGGGTCTTGTAGTTCGTATAGAAAGTGATTCACGCTAATCTACTGATTAATTCAGTTTAACACTTAATTAATTCTCACCTAATTTCTAAAGGATTGGTCCTTAGTGATTTCTGCCTGAGGTGATACTTGGGTCTTTGTATGGATTTTTTCGAGACGTAACAGTCTTTAAAGTCAAGAACACATGCCCACAACATGTCTTTCAACACCTGATTCACCCGTTCCGTCTACCCGTCAGTCTGTTAGTGGAACACAGTATTGTACTTCAATTTCATACCCATTGCTTCCTGGATACAAGTCCAGAAGATAGATGTGAATCGCGTGTCTCAGTTTGACACGATCTCTATAGGCACTATATGTAGACGTACTATCTCCTTAACGTACAGCCTGGCCAAATCGTCTGCTGAGTTTGAAACTCTAATAGGGAGAAAGTGAGCCGATTTTGTCAGTCGGTCCACAATCACCCAAATGAAATCATGTCCCTTCCTCGTCTTCGGTAACCTTGAGATGAAATCCATAGAAATGAAATTCCATTTCCATTTTGCTATGGGCATGGGCTGAAGCAGTCCAGGAGGTCGGCAATGTTCGGCCTTCACCTATTGGCACGTGAGACAACGGGATGTATATTCCATTATATGGGCCTTCATGTTGTCCTACTAGTATGAACGCTTCATATCTCGATACATCTTCGTACTACCAGGATGCATTGCCATCTTCGAATTGTGAGCAGCTTCGAGAACTCCCCTTCTCAAGTCATAAAGGTTTGGGACGCATAGGCGGCCACGATAACATAAACCCCCATCCGTACCAACTCTTCATTCAGAGTCTTTATCGTCGCTACCGCTTTCTCAACTTGCCAACCCTTCATCTTCCTTCTGAGCCACAATGATTCAGTCATCGATAAGTGGCTGAACACGAATGTGTGACGCTCTCAAACGACTCCTCTACCATAAGCTTCTACTCGAAGTCTCGCATAAACTCGACCATATTCCATTCCTGTATCATCAGCGGAGCTGCAAATACTATCGTCTTCTTGCGGCTCAACGTGTTTGCCATAAGGTTGGCCTTGCCAGGATGGTAGGAGACCTCGAACTTGAAGTCTTTTAAGGTTTCCATCCATCGCCACTGGCTCATATTCAAGTCGCTCTGCGTAAATATGTACCTGAGGCTCTTGTGGTCTAAAAAGAGCTCAAACTCCTCTCCATAGAGGTAATGTCTCCAGAGCTTCAATGCAAAGATGACGGCCGCTAACTCCAGGTCGTGCGTAGGGTAGTTTTCCTCGTGTTTCCTCAACTATCGCGATGCATAGGCAATAACCCTGTCCTTCTGCATCAGAACACAACCCAAACCAACACGAGAAGCGTCAGTGTTATAGTATACTTGACCCCTTGCTCTGACAATATTAGCACAGGGGCGGACATCAACTTGTCCTTCAGTTCCTGAAAAGCTGTTTCTGCGTTCTCATTCTAGGCAAACTTAAGGTCTTTCTGAGTGAGCTGAGACAATGACCTAGCTATCTTAGAGAAGTCCCTAATGAATTGGCGATAGTAGCCAGCCAGACTAGGAAAACTCCTCACTTCAGTAACCGAACCGGGCTGCTCCCAGTCCTTAAATGCGGCTACCTTAGCAAGGTCCACTGCTATTCCTTCCTTAGACACCACATGTCCCAGGAACTTGACTTCTTCTTTCCAGAAGTCACATTTCTTGTACTGGCCAAACAACTGATTCTTCTTGAGAGTATTAATGACTGCTCGCAGGTGCTCCTTGTGATCTGCCCGACTCTTAGAGTATATCAGGATGTGATCTATAAATATGATGACGAATCGGTATAGATACGGTCGAAACACCTGGTTCATTAGGTCCATGAACACTGCCGGTGTGTTTATGAGCCCAAACGACATCATAAGGAACTTGTAGTGCCCAAAACTGGTCCTGGAAGTTGTCTTCTGCACGTCCTCATCCCTGACGTGTAATAGGTGATACCCTGACTGTAAGTCGATCTTTGAAAAATACTGTGCCCCTTTCAAATGATCGAACAGATCATCTATCCTGGTTAAAAGATACTTGTTCTTCACTGTCACTTGGTTCAACCCGCGATAATCAATACATAATCGTAGTGATCCATCATTCTTCACGAACAATATGGGTGCTCCCCAAGGAGATACACTCGGTCGTATGAAACCTGAATCCAATAGGTCATCAATCTGTCTCCTCAGTTTCTCTATTTCACAGGGAGGCATGAGATATGTCTGTAGGGAAATGGGTGTCGCACTAAGCACAAAGTCGATGGTAAAATCGATCTTGCGCTTAGGAAGTAATCCAGGTATCGTTCTGAACACATTCGTGAAATCTCGGACTACAGGTGTGTTCCCTAGTGTCGGACCATCAACATTCTCCAGTAAGGAAGCGTAACAACTCATGCGGCAGGGCAAATTGACCTGAACTGGAAAAGTAAAGGCTGTGCCCTCAGGTGTACAGGCTGTCACCACTCTGGTGTCACAATCGATCTCTGCCTTTATCTCGGTGAGCCAATCTATACCGAGGATAACGTTGTAATGGTATAGTGGGGCAACGTTCAGGTCAACGAGTATCGTCCTGCTTCCTAAGTCTATCGAGTAATCCTTATAAATCCTGGTAATGTCTGAAAAGGTCCCTGTGGCTGTAAGGATTCTCACCCCCTTCATATGAGCTATTTTCAACACTAGTCGCTTGACTGTTGCGCATGATATTATAGAGATAGTGGACCCGGTGTCCACCAATAAGAAGACTGGTGTACCTTGAATATGTGTTGTGACTTTGAAAGCCATCAGTGCTGTAACTACTGTCTCGGATGCCTCAGTTGCAAGTAAGTGCACACGAGCTTGTTAAGGACGGTTCGACTGCGGTACCATAAGCCGTTGAGGTGGCCTAAATCGAGGTGTAGGTGACCTGTAAGAAGGTTGTGCAGGCGGTGTTGATCGTAGAGGTGGAGCCGAGATAGCTGGTGGCATCTGACGATTAATCTTTTGAGGAGGTATGAAGCCGTTATCCCTCATCCTGGTAAAGCAGTATGTGTCAGAATGACCCGACCTCTTCTAATAGGTACACCATACATCAGATTGCCTCGGCTGTGTCGATGGAGCCGTAAGCCGAGGAGAATCTGCATGTGGCCTCTTGCTAAGGAATGGTCTGCTAGAAAAATCTGGTCGAGGCCTTTGACCCATGGGTACACGTGTATGGGATAGTCTGTCCCCGTCCTGCTCAGCTCACAGAGATATGTCCACTAGCTCAGCATAGTTGAGTATGCTAGCGCAACACATCTTCGAGCATATCTCGGGCCGCAAACCCTCAGAAAGTTAGCGCATCTTCATTAGCTCGTTCGATAGGATCAAAGGAGCATATCTGGCCAGCTCCGTGAACTATTCTCGTATTCCGCCATAGTCATCCCTCCCTGTCGGAGGCAAATGAACTCTCTCTCCTTCTCATTTTGGTAGGTGAGAGGGAAATACTTTCGGTGGAAGCGTGTCGCAAAAGACTCCCACATCCATACATGCCCTATGGGAACTGTCCGCAAGATGCTATCCCACTACAGACTAGCCTCCTTCTCAAACATGTAGGTGACAGCTCAACTTGCTCTGCTTCAGTGCAATGCGTCAGCTTTATCATCTTAGAGATGCGGTCAAGCCAATACTCGACCTCCTTGGGTCTGTGAGTACCTGCAAAAGTAGGAGGTCAGAAGCACTGAAATTGCTCAAATAAGCTGCTGCACTCATGTTCCCAACAGGGTGCACAGGTGATGCAGGTGAAACCACACTCATATTATGGGCAAGGGCCCCTGCTATGGTGGTCCAAATCTGCTGCTATTACTGTATAAGGAACATCATCTGCTCCAACCTATCAGGAGGAGAAGCTGCCTGAGGCATATGAGGCGTCGAGGTAGATGATGGTTCAGCTCTGGAATCGGTGGTGCAAAAGGTGTTGCCCCATTGGTGGGGCCATGGCCAGTAGAGAATCCAGCATTGTCTCGTGATCCGGGCCCAAACTGGGGTCCATATGGCTATCATTAAGGGGAGGTACCCTGTCACTCGATTCGCCAAGTGTAAGACGTGCCGTACTCCGAGTGGCCTTAGGTGACATTCCCTATATATAACATAGGATGCAACCTGTGTAAGATTTAACATAAGATCAAACACTCATCTAAACATCATTCACACAATAACTCAAAAGAAGCTTCATGCATTTCATTTATCAAAATTTGCCACAATACATGAGATATAGTTTTACATGAGTCATGACAGAAGATGCATGGGAGCTAATTTAAACAAGCTTTAACCACTAAAACATACTAACAACCAAACAAGCCTACAAAGGCTAGTACAAAAGAAGACTAACAGCAAAGTAAACTAAAAGAGGACTACACATGTGACTAGTTGTCTGAATCTGGTGATGGAGGAGGGGCGCCCTTGTCTTGCATGTAGCATAGGAGAGCCTTCAAGGTATGAGACACCTTCTTAAATTTATGTTTCATGAAGGTCCTACTCTCTTCAAGTTCGGCCCGGGTCTCTCTGGCCTCTTGTCGCAGGGCAACTTGGCCCTCCTCTATTCGAGCCAAGAGGGCCTCTATAACAGCCCGATCACTGTGGCGCTCATGTGTGGTAGGTGGAGAGCCCTCATCTGAGTCTTAGGCCTCCTCTTCTTCCTTTCCCTGCTCCCCTCCTTCATCACTGCCCTCATCTTCGCTGCCTTCCTCACCACTTCCTTCTTCTTCGTCACCCCTTTCTTCCTCACCTTCACTTCCTCTAACATCTTCGCTGTCTTCTTCTGTATCATCTCTCTGTTCCTCAAGTCAGGCTCGGTGTCGCCTAAGGCCAATACCCATGTTGTCGAGCATGTTCTCGCTAATAATGTAGATTGGGGCGACGTTATCCATATGGAGTCGGAAGCAGTAGTGGTGGACAATTTTGTATACAAGTCAGCCAAAAGGTAGTGAGGAGCTTTCCCTAGTAGACCACATAGTGCAGATGATTTGGGATAGGACAAGCATAGGTAGACACACTTTCTCTCCTTGCCTAACTCTGAATAAGAAATCCACCATGAATGTCATGCATTCGGTGCGGTTACTCCACCTCCTCCATCACGTTATACACGTTATACGTGCACGTATATACACATTATAAGTGCATATGTGGTGGAGCAGGCGGAAGTTGTTCTTCATTTTGGATGAAGCGAGGTTATTTCCCCACCTCCAACGCTCGAGCTGGCCACAAAGGAATCGGGTGCAGAGTCTCTTCTCTCGCTCACTAGTGAGATTCTTCTCACTGGTGTGCACCACACCTCTCTCAACTCCCATAATGCGAGCTATCTCGTCTATGCCAACTATAGTTGCCTGCCTTCTCAAAGGGATAGTGAACTGGAGAGGCTTCAACAGTGGGTTCTGAATGTGGGCATAGAAGGCGCGCATAGTGGCTTGCTCGCATGAGTGTTCCCCTCAAATATGGGACCCCACCCATTTTTCAGGAGAAAGTCGTTGACTGAATATGTCCCGAATAACTTCTCATCGACATGAGCCTCAAATACGACCTTACGATTGTGGAACATGCCAAGATTGACGTTCGGCGGTAACGATCTCTCCAACAGAACTCGAGGATTGAGGTCCTGCTTGGACCTTCGCTCATGTTCGGCACTTGTATTGGCTTTGACGTCTGCCCTCTTCATAGTATGACGTGGTCGGCTCGGCCCAGCCTCATCCGGGGCCGCTCTCTTCTTTCCCATGACAGAAAGGAGCATAGAGATTGAGAAGATGGTGGCGACAACCTTGAAAAAATCCATTGGAAGAGGAAATGCTTGAAGGATAAGATGGGTTGGTGGGTAAATGCAATAGGTAGAAGATTTAGAAGGTTATGAGACACAAAAGAGGGCTTTTGTGCTTAAATGGGTAAAAGTAGCGAAGATGGAGAGATGGAATTGAGGAATGGGGAGGTAATGATGAACAAGATGGAAGATTTGAAGGTTGAAAGTGTAGGGAAGAAAGGATTTGAGAGGGAAAGAGTTTTGGAGGGTTTAGAGGGCTAGGGGTGAATGAAATGGCAAAAAGGGGAGGTGAGGTGGGTCAAATAGGGGCCTCACACATGTCCACTGGCCCACCTGGCCGAGCAGTGGGCAGCGCGCCATCGATCGGGCGGTGCCGTCGCCCGGGCGCTGTGGAGCAGGGCGGTGCCGCCACCCGGGCTCTATACCGCCAGCGGTGGCCCCGCCTGGGGTCGGTGTCCACCCCTCCCCGGGTGTCGAAAACACGTCGGACCCCCTGGGTCCCACTGTAAATTATGGTGTGGCCCCCCACTTCCACTTGAAGCACTTTCAGACTTCAACTCGAACGTATTTACGCTTTTGGTGTGTTTTGAGCGTGAGATTTGCTGACTTACCGCCCAAACCCGTTGATTGATGGTTTAGAAAGGGATTAGGATCATTTTTACATGATCTTATATGGATTGGGGTGAAATTCAACGGTCAGTTTCGCCCGTTGGTGAAACTGGGAATCCTACATTCGTTTCTACATTTTTCTCACCCCCACCTAAGTCAAAATACATCAGCATGCGTTGTGTGTCCATAACCCATGTCCAGGTTAATCCAAATCATGCTTTAATACTAACTTGTAATGCCCTGAAATTGAGGGTCGAGCAGATGCTCAACTCCTGAGTTCCAATGCATCACTTATGTAACATAGATAAAGATGATTAAATGTTGTCCATATTTGTGCATTAAACATGAGTGGGATTATACCAAATTAACATATCATACTCCACAGGTGATTAATTTAAGCAAGCGGAAGACTATGATAGATATATAAAGTATGTAAGTGGATATAAACCCCAGAATATGATCATCTCACCAGGATGAATAATTACATGTATAGTTCCAAAATATATAAAATGATAAAGTGTAATGTCATCTAATCCATATCCCTGTAGCCCCGGTGACACAACTCCAGGTCTACATAGACCCATTAAAGAGTTGCAGGTAGGAGAACTCCTTGTCGTCGTAGAAGACCGGCTGGTGTTTTAAAACACTGTCCCAGAGTGGGAGTGAGTGATCAACTTAGTGGAGCTATAAGGCAAAGGTTAACATGTTATCAATTCAATCAAGCAGTAATGATAAAGCAGTATAACAAACATTCCTAAGTACTCTGGTTAATGCGAGAATAATATGTATTAATGATGCATGCCCTTGCCTGCACTCCCTCTGCGACATCATCTCACGGTCGCGCATGTTAAACACCCACTGTGCTCAACACCCACGCCAAAGGCACATGCAATGTGGTGCATGGTCGTGTTAGCTAAGTTCTTAATTAGACCTATTCATACAACAAATTCGAGAAGTTAAGGAATCTCCCTTTATATCATTTACCCAAACAATGATCCATCTATGGTCATCAATCCTAGTTAATCACATACAACAGGTAAGTTCACGAGTTTACATTATAGGTTGCTACGGGAGGCTCGTCACCTTAGCGTAGGCTTAATTCACATTCGAGGTCACTACGAGGGGCTCGTCACCCGATCGTAGGCCTATTTTATACTCGAGGTCACTACGGGAAAGACTCGTCACCTTAGCATAGGCCGACAGCTCGAAAACAGTGTCCCTTATCACCGTATTCGGCTCACGAGTTTGGTTTACTCATTGGACACTACGGGGAGGCTCGTCACCCCAGCGTAGGCCGACAGCTCGACCACGGTGTCCCATATCACCATGTTCGGCTCATGAGTCTTAGCAGATCGTGGTACTAAACTTAAACTGGCTTTTCAATGGTAAGTGGTACCTTAGATTCAAGCAGTAGCGTCCATACATGGTGAACATACATTAGGCCAATTGGGTTACTTGACAAGCCCGATTGGTACGAGCGCACGTTAAATTAATCAACATGGAGTGCATACGTACTCCTTGTGGCCTAACCACTGTCGATAATCACTGTGCGACTTAGATTCATCGAACGTATCCGTTGTGGCGAAACTAGTTCGGCCACTGATAGTAAATCATTACCGATTGCCTGGACTATGTATTACTCCCAATCATACTCAAATATAAGAGGCATTCATGTGTGATAGTCAAAACAACATTTAATAGTCGATCTAAATATAAATCTCATTTGAGCATTGGCCTAATGTATGTTCACCATGTTCGGCTCATGAGTCTTAGTAGGTCGTGGTACTAAACTTAAACTGACTTTTCAATGGTAAGTGGTACCTTAGATTCAAACAGTAGCGTCCATACATGGTGAACATACATTAGGCATATTGGGTTACTTGACAAGCCCGATTGGTACGAGCGCACGTTAAATTAATCAACATAGAGTGCATACGTACTCCTTGTGGCCTAACCACTGTCGATAATCACTGTGCGACTTAGATTCATCGAACGTATCCGTTGTGGTGAAACTAGTTCGGCCACTGATAGTAAATCATTACCGATTGCCTGGACTATGTATTACTCCCAATCATACTCAAATATAAGAGGCATTCATGTGTGATAGTCAAAACAACATTTAATAGTCGATCTAAATATAAATCTCATTTGAGCATTTTAACACACACATAATGCGAATGTTTATCATACATAGGCATTTCATACCTGAAGCACGTAGCCGAATGTAACTCACATGAAGGAATCTATTTGTATAGATAAGGCAATTGAGAATCTCATCTCAACACCTTTACTAAATGCATTTCATCAACCAATTACTCATTCAGACATTTTATCAAACATTTAGGCTACACATTCAACATACATGTAAGAAATTAGTTATAACATATAATAGGGCAAATCCTTTCACTAAGGAGTTGTCACACATACAACAATCATGGATCCTCAATTAGTAATCATGGCAAGCACAAATCATAATTCCATATTCATTCAAACATTTCAACAAACACATGAAATGCCATCATATTCAGCATAGTTCATATATATATATGTGTGTAATACATGGAAAACATCATATCTAAATACATGTGACAACAATCAAGTTAGTCATAAATCATTAACTGACATTGAAAGCCTTGAAAAACATAACCTAAATGTATATAGTCCGCACCTTTCGTCGGTATACTCGTATCAAACTTAGTTTGAATCCTATGTTCCCGAATACAGAATAACGGGTACCTATACATTGAGACAGGTTAGCTATTTCACCGATCTACTTATTCAGATACCTAAAGCAGATTAGGGTTAGGATTTCTTACCTAAAAATGGATTCAGATTCGATGATGTAGCGATACAAAAGGGATGATTCGGCACGTGGAGCGGTGGGATCGGATCCCAGTAACTATCGCTCTCTTTCTCTCTTCTCCTCACTTTTTCCTTGTCTGTTCTCTCTTCTCTCTCTTAGGGTTTTGGAAATTCGTATGGAATGAGAGAGGGATGAGTTAAGGCCCTTATATAGGCCCAGAACTGATGTTAATGACCCCAGAGCCATGGTATACTTAGGTTATAGCCGAAGAGTGGCTGTTTCGGGCCAACGGAGCTCATCTAGAGGCGCATTACCTACGTACGGTTTGGAGAAAGTTCCCTGACAATGGATCTATGTTAGGTTAAGACTTTGGTCCGATCGGATTTGTGGATCGACTGTGGAGGACCTGTTTCAGTTCAATGGTTATCGTCACTCGATCAAGGCCACAAGTACACTGACATGTGTTGGGAATTTTCCCTAATCCAAGGGTGTAATTGGGTTAGAATCTGACGGTCTGAAACGTTATATTTGGCCTGCAAGCGAACGGCTCCATTCACTTAAGTTTGAGTCTATTTTCTAAAGATATTCGCATTTCTTACACACTTCGCTCCAGGCTCAAGTTATGTGTTTCTAGATACAATCTGGACTTGATTCTCAAGATGGTTGTCAAGCCCAGTAAGGCGGTCATACCCATATAGTTTCACTATAATCGGACTTTCGACACACCGTCTAGGTTCGATACAGAGTTTCAATGTGCTCCCAGGAGCAACTGAGTTTTGAGATTGATCTTAGGTTTCTTGGTAATGTAGACTAGCGATTCTACTGGTTTTTGGTCTTGCAGCTCGTATAGAAAGTGATTCGAACTAATTCACCAATTAATTTGGTTTAGTACTTTATAAATTTTTATTTAATTTCTAAAGGATTCGGTCGTTAATGATTTTTGCTTGAGGTGGTACTCGGGTCTTTGTACAGATTTTTTTGAGATGTTACACTATTGGTACGATGCGCATCAAAATGTTTGATGGGATTGAGTGTACCTTGATTGATGGTAGACACGTTCTTGATATGAAGAAGAGTTTGATTTCACTTAGTGCACTCGAGGCTATAGGGTGCAAGTTCACCGGTCTTAATGGTGTCCCTAAAGTTTCAAAAGGACACTCGTGGTTATGAGAGCGCAGAGGCACGAAAACCTTTCCAGGTTGATCGGGAGCACTTCACTGTTGCAGATTCCACGTCTGCTCATATGTGGCATGCTCATCTGGGCCACATGAGCGAGTGGGGTATGAAGGTAGTTTCTGATCGATCTTTAATTCTAGCTTTTAAGAATTTTGATTTAAATATATGCTAGCATTGTATATATGATAAACAATCTATATTATCTTTTAAATCTGGAAAATATGTATATAAGGGAGTGCTTGATTATGTGCACTTAAACGTATGGAGGTCATCGCTAGAGGTTTTCACGGAGAGTTATCATGGTTTATCTCATTCATTGACGACTACTCCCATAATGTTTATGTTTATTTTATGAAACGTAAATTTGAAGTTTTCATCATATTCTGACAATGGAAGGTAATAGTGGAAAAATGGTCAGGGCGATAAATAAATATTTTAAGGACTGACAATAGTGGAGAATTTACTTCCATTGAGTTTAATGAATATTACAAAGATGAAGGGATTATTAGGCACAGCACGGTGCGCCACATGCCTGAACAAAATGGTGTGACTGAACGGATGAATTAGACTCTCTTGGAGAGGGCCCGATGCATGTTAAGTAATGTTGTGTTGGGCTAGGACCTATGGACTGAGACCATTAACACGGCTTGCTATTTGGTGAACTAGTCCCCTTCTATGACAATTGATTGTAAGATCCCAGAGGAAGTATAGAGTGGTCATAAGATGGACTACTCAGATTTATGCTTATTTAGTTGTGAGGCTTACTCTCATGTACTGTTAATTGAGATAGATAAGCTAGACCATAGGACTAAAAAGTATATCTTTGTTAGCTATGATGCTGGTATGAAAGCTTACAGTTATACGACAAGGCCGCACGCAAGGTCATCACTAGCCGTGGCGTCAGATTCAATAAAAGCTCCATATTCCCTAAGAATGATCAAGATGAGCAAGAGGAACCAGAAAGGTTGATCATAGACATTCAGATTGAGACAGCTGATACTCAAGTAGAGACAAATGCTCAGATAGAGGTACATGAGCACGTGAAGCAACCATCTATAAGAAGAAACCCACCATGTAATCGCAGGTTACTGACAAGATATAGGGATGACTCTAATATCGCATATGCCCTCATTACAGATGAGGGGGACCTATCTACTATTCGAGAGGCTCGACGGCTATGAATAATGAAATTGACTCCTTGTATAAGAACACACATGGGAACTAGCGGAGTCTCTAGTGGGCTGAAAAGTGATCGGATGCAAGTAGTTGTTTGAAAGAAAACATGATAGATACAGAAGCGAGGCTGGTAACGAAGAGTTATGATTAGAGAGAAGGAATCGACTTCACAGAGAAATTCGCTCCAGTGGTTAAGCAGGTGTCTATCATATTCGTGTCGATACTGGTTGCCCAATACGATCTCGAGCTGGAATAGATAGATGTCAAGACTGCATTACTGCATAAGGAGTTGGAAGAACAGATATACATGAAGCAACCAGAGGACTGCAAAGTTAAAGGGGCAGAGAATAAAGTTTGTAGGTTAATGAGGTCGTTGTATAGCCTTAAACAGTGACTTAAGCAGTGGTATAAAAAATTTGATTATTTAATGTTGAGTCAAAAATTTACCAAGAGTGAATACAATCACTGTGTCGATTATAAGACACTGAGTAATAGCAAATTAATCATCCTGGTATTGTATGTTGATGATATATTGATCGTCAGTCATGATAATGTATTGAAGACTCAGTTATCAGGGACATTGTTCACAACCCCAGGTGCAGGGTCGCGATGTAGTAATAACTTGGTGAGAACGAGGTCGAATCCACAAGGAATGGGGAACACAATCTAGAACTAATCTAAGTTTAACTTGATTGGTTTGGGTTTTTAATCCAGCGATTTATAAAAATATTTTGAAATAATAAAGATAAAAAGCATAAGGATCCAGGAATCCACTTATAGCAATCTCAATATTCAATCTATTTGATTCAACAATAACTCGATTGGGATCGAAGTCCTATCCTATCCAATCAGGTGATGGAGCGGTTAAAACAAAATCTGAACTTTCATTAGATTAGTTCACACATGAAGATCCATTGCATTGATTGGAAGGGATTTCATTATCCTACCACGCCCAGGAGACAATGGTGAACAACAGGATTTACCAATCTCCACAACTCCAAATAGATTAAGAAGATATCAAAAGCTTCCAGGGAATCTACTGTAATTGAAGTCACAATAAATCATGGAAAATTGGAAATATTCCTCAAATCAAACTAGAAATCAATGAAATTCAACATAAACTTGAATCAAAGTAAAATAAACATCAAAATAAACTATAGGTTTCATCCCTTAGCCTTAGCTAAGAGATTAGACTAACAAGATAAACATCCTAGAAGAAAAATAAAAAGATTAACTAGAACCTATGAAGAAATCAAAGCAAAAGAACATTATCAGTGCTCTACATAGGCCTTCTCTCCCTTTCTAAACCCTAGAAGGTGATTTGGAGTAGCCTGGGGACTCCTTTAAATAGTTTTGCAACTCAAACTTTCGCACTGCCTTGGAAAAATTCGTAAATCGCCTCAAATTTACGCACTCCATGTAAACTTTGCGTAACGTCGTTGATGTCATCGAACATGAAGTCTTAAGTTCAATTAGATTCGGAAGTCGTGCCCTTTCGCACTGTGTGACTCTTCATATCATCAAACATACCTTTGATGTCATCAAACAGATCTTCGATGTCATCAAAGGGTGTTTGAGTGATCGAGAAAATGTCCAGAATGTTCCAATAAGTTGCTTCAAAATTTTCCATAATTATCGGTGTAGTTGAACTACCTTCAATGTCATCGAGCACTTACTTCGATGTCATCGACTGGTGGTCGATGTCATCGAGAAATGCATTCAATTTTTCCAGCAACCAAGCTCAATCTTCATGTAATTCTTCGATGTCATCGACCATAGAAAGTGAAGTTCATTTCTCTAAATTTTTGCACTTTGCACTTTTGACTTTCTTCCTTCTCCCTTAGTTTCCTTGAATCTGGAGGTCTTAAAATCTTCAATCTTGATCTCTTAAGATCCATCCATTACCTTGGTAATTCTGGAGCATTAAATCTATGCTTTTAACATTATTTTTATTCTAAGTTCTCAGATTCACCTTGTAAGGCAAATATGCGTGAATATACCAATCAAGCATTATCATGTTCATAAAACCAAGATATAAACAGGGAGAAATATGCAATATTTGGTACTCAACACCTCTCAACCAACATTTTGCTAGTCCCGAGCAAAACAAATGAAAGATATTTTAAAAATAATTGGATAATTTCCATGAGCTCAAGTAGTTTTAAAAACATTCCAAATTATAAAAATCTAAAATATATTAATACTGAGAACTACTTTCTCCTAAACTCTAGTACTTTGTAAATTTCTTAATCAAGTTTAAAGCATTAATTCTACAATTATAATAATCCTAAACATTAAGTTCCATGGGTGCATAGTGAAATCTAGACTTATCACATCCAAATGTTCAGTTCTTTATTTTCCTGATAACATTGGTAATCAAAAGAACATTTAGGATAACCAAAACTTGCCTTACAGTTCACCATTCTATTCTTTCAGCTTTTGATTTTTCCATTGACGGCTTTCACACTGTGTTCACTCTTTTTCTTATTTTTATTTTTCACAACAATCTTTTCAATGAACTTTAATAGGTAGCCCTTTTCGACGACAACAAATTTTTTTGTTGGGTATTACTTCTTTCTTTCTTTCTTTCTCTATTTCTTTTCTTTTTATTGAACATGATGGACAAATTCACCAGGTTGGTTCCTATCATGCTTAATAATCATTAAGTTAAGAATTCAATATCAAACTTATACTTTAATATGTAAGCTAGATGTGATATTTGAAATCATGACTCAATCAAAGTTTAAAACTTCTAATTAAGAATTAATAACTCCAACTTAACTTTGAAATCCACTAATTAACTAAAATTCAGATTTCAACTATTCTCAATAATAAGTATCTTATCATTCTAATATCTGGATTTTCTTCAAGATCACTTAATTTCACAGAAATTTCCTAAAAATTTTTAAAATTTTTTATAACTTCAAAATTTTATCAATTTTGCTCAAATCTTAAAATTTTCCAAGGGAAACCTACCCCCAACCTAAAATCTACATTGTCCTCAATGTATAAGCATATGCAATATGAGTAAAATTGAGAGTAATGAAAAATAAATGGAAGTAGATGAAGAGTACTTGTGAAGTGAATATGATCTTCCAATAAAATGTGATTATAGTGTCTAAATTAAACTGCGGAAAGCAAACTAATCCTAAGAATGCAATAAAATCTCATTCTTACACTAGGAAAGCAGGGGAAAACTATTCAATCATATAGTAAGGTTCCTCCTCCGGCCAATACACATTACAACGGGCCGCATTACATGGTCCTCATATGCATCGCAATGGGCCACAATACATGGATCTCATCCACGTCAAATGGGCCGCAATATATGGGCTTCATATACATCAAATGGGCCGCAATACATGGGCTACAACAATGGGCCTTATATACATCAAGTGGGCCGCATCACATGGGCCGCACCAATGGGCCTCATATACATCAAGTGGGGGCCCCACCATCTACACCATTCATCTATTTTAGAGCACTTCCCAAAAAAATGAATCATATCGAAAGATCATCTAGACCATACCACAAATAACAGTGGAGATAATGATTTCCACCGTTTAAAATTCCCCGGGCCCACCATAATGTTTATTTTCCATCCAATCTGTTAATAAGGTCACAAAGGCCTGTATTAAGAGGAAAAACAAATTTCAAATTGATCCAGAACTTATGCGATACCAAAAGGATTCCAATGGTAGCCGTTCAACCCCCTACTGATATTTGCAGTGTGGTCCACCTGATAGGCAGATCTGCCTTATATTTAGTCTCAAGCCTTAAGACGAGCTCATCATTTGGATGGATCGTTTGGATGTAACACATACATCAGTGGGCCCCACAGAACTGCTGACGTTATCAGCAGCTATGTTGCTAGCGGGGTGGCTGGCTCACCGTCCAGATGGACGGTCTGGATACAAAACGGGTGGACGACGTTGATGAAACACATATATCATGGTGGGGTCCACTATCCCTACTGGACGGTGCTGGACTCCACACGTGTGGGTCCCACCGTCCAGCTAGGTGGACGGTGTAGATATAACACATACATCATGGTTAGGTGGGTCCCACGGACCTGTTGATGGTACAACAGCTATATAGCTGGTACTTGGTAGACCAGCCAATCCGTTCTCATGGTAGGTGGGTCCCACCAGATATATATATATAATATTGATTATTATATATATATATATATATATATATTTATTATATCAAGTTGACTGATTATATTTTCCCTTTATAACCACTGTATGGCTGTAATACATTCATTAAGGTGGGGTCCATGTACACGTGGCCCACTGGCCACATACATTGAGGTGGCCCCATGTATACATGGTCCACAGATGGACGGTGTGGATTTAATCCATTCATCACAGTGGGGTTCATACGTCCCAAAACGGACGGTATGGATATAATACATACGACATAGGTGGGCCACTCACATCATCATCATCACCAAAAGAAGAGAGAGAGAGAGAGAGAGAGAGAGAGAGAGAGAGTGGTGATGGAGGGACCCCGCCACTATGGGCCCTCCTATGATCACAATACATACATCAAAATGGGTCCCAAATAGGATCCATACCATCATCGGTAGGCCCCACATGGCCCATCATCAAAATACAGATCTAAGCCTATAAAACACCCACTGATTCTGTTTCTTCTAGGCTCCTTGGACTCCTTAGCTCCTAGGCTTTCCCTTTGACGGTGGAAGATGAAGATTGAAGGGTGGAGGAGATGGGAGATTAGGGGGGGTAGGAAGTAGGCCACACCTAGCTTGTCCTCCCTTGAAATGCTTGAACGGTCACCTCCATTGGGTTGCTTGGGAGTGAAGAGAGAATTAGAGAGAGAGAAAGAGAGCGAGAGTGATGGATGGGAGAATGGTTGTGTAAGGAAAGATGTGTGAGAGGTATGGGTTTTAGTTGACTTTTGGGGGGTGAGGTGGCATGGGGTATGGGTTGCTTGTCATTATTGGTAAGAAAAGGATGGGAGAGGCATGGGTTGTACTTTGATTGATTGATGTGATTGATTTGATAGATTATAGAGATTCTCTTATCGGGATTTGCAACACGCACCGTTTTCTTGAAATAAACGCTGGCCCACAACTCCTGGCCTGGGTATCGCATCAGTGCGCAAGACACAGTGTTGGAACTGTGGCGACAGCGCGGTCGCAAGGGTATAAGTCTCAGGTCGAGTAGACTCAGATCGACAGGATGCGACTAGGGGTCGCTCGCAAATGCTACCTATGCGTCGCGGGTCGCCGGAATTCGACCGGGAGGACCGCGAAAGTCTAAGAAATAGTACGGACTAGGATACGGGCTTTACAGCTCTCCCCTCCTAATAAAAATTTCATCCTCAAAATTTAGTATCACACAAGACAAGGCAAGGGAGGAGGAGGCATTGACATATACATATAATAATCAATACCATACAAGGCATAATTAATCTACAAATAAATGGGGATAACGCTCTCTAATCTCAGCCTCGCTCTCCTAAGACGCTTACTCAACAGAATGGTGACCCTAACTGAACTTTGGATCTTGGATCAGAAATGATCGAAACTGGAATACTATGCAGCCTCACAATCTCAACAATAGGGAGCTATATCAAAAAGTTTTTAGGTTATTCGAACTTGGGAATCTAACCATTCTAAGTTCTCAATAATCATAGAGTGTAGGGTAGCTATCAGCAGATATGTGATGTTATTCTCAGGTATTCCCAAGTTATGCTCTGATACCAACTTCTGTTACGTCCCAAACTCAAAAACTGGGCTTAAAAATTTCTGATCATCGAATCCAGTGCCGACAGCCTTCGTAGTACCCCATTCTCGGCTTCCAGCGCCCATACGCCAGATTCTGATCCTGGGATCCTACAAGAAGGGTTTTCCAACATATATTTATCTCGTATGAAGCATAACCATAAGTTTACCCAAATCACAAAGGCAACATTGTCATCACATATCCACTTATATAAACAATTGAATACAGTGCTGAAAGAGAAATACAAATATAGAAAATCAAGCTCCAGAAGACAGCTACACGCTCCATGCTCAACACTGCTACGACCTAACACCACCTGCACGCATATATCGTGCATAAGCTTTTAGAAAGCTTAAAGGGTGGTGTAATTGTGTGCACATGGTAAGTGCCACATATGCAATATCAGAGAAATGCGGAATCATGCTGGTAAGTCCACAAATAATCAGAGCAATGCGGAAATATGCTAGTAAGTCCATAAATACCATCAGAGCAATGCAGAAATATGCTGGTAAGTCCATAAATACCATCAGAGTAATGCAGAAATATGCTGGTAAGTTCATAAATATTATCAATCTTATCCAGGCTATGCGATGCAAAAACATAGTAAGCCAATATCATATATAGAGGAAGCAATATAGATCAGTTCTGCAACGCGGAGACATAGTAAGCCAAATATCATATATTGAGGATGAAATGCAATATGAAAATCCTGATGAGTCCATGAATATCATCAACCTTATTCAGGCTATGCAATATAGAAGCATAATAAACCAAATGCTATGTGCTGAGGATGCAGTGCAATATACAATGCAAATGAAATGACCAAGTTGGAGTGTGAAGTCGGGATGGTAGTACGTAGTATTGCAGGCTATGGGGTCTATCACAAGGGACTTTTATCCAAACTAGTCTCATACCTAATTTTGCATAGCCAGACTCAATGTGGTAAACTCCTGATCTTAGGTTGGTAGCGCGCCCCAACTGAAATCCTAGCCATTGCGAAAGTACACATAACAATTAGTTACGCACCACTAGCCCAAGCGGGTAGTGAATGAATGAATGTACGAGTATGCAACTCTTACTTAATAAGTTCATATATCAGTACCGTACATCTCTGGGATCATCATCGGGGTCTAGTACACTCTATGCCAGCTTGCCAACCCTATCCGAGCGCGCAATTGGGTAAGTGTAAGAGAACTCACTATTCGCCTGCCAATATCGGGCCCAGCTCGTCGATAGCGGACCTATTCCTCAAGCTGGTCAGACTCAGCCTAACATTGCCTACTGTATCAGGCGGGTAAGGCCACACCCCCTCCCAACCGACCACGAAATAGTGAGAGATGTGGCTTACTGGTATTCGGCACTCGGGCGCTCATGTATATCTACTTGGTTTAGACGTTGGGGCCTCCCTTGGCCATAGGAGTTTAGGGACTTTCACCCATGGACATCCAAAGTGCCTATATACTCAAACCAAACATTTTTGGTGTCCCATCTAGCCGTCCACGATATACCTATGGAGGCTGTAACCCTGATGTTGCTAGGGTGCCAAATGATTATGTCACAAAATGCGAGACGCATGAGCCATACCATCCAGTCATAGATCAAACCTGCGCGTACTGCGCGCTCATGTGGGGCAACTCCTTCTCTCAGGGAGTCCCATAATAATCCACCTAATAGCATGTGTTATGATCAATCACTCCTCATATCAAGCATACATATGGTGCGTATGGGCATGGATCGTGGAGCTATACTAAGCATGTTATATGATGATGATATACTCTCCTCATGTTAAGGATGGGCCTAGACGGCCTACTCATATCAAGAATGGGCCTATCGAGGCTTAAGGGAAGGTCACAAGGTGGACATTTAACCATCATTGCTCATTAATGTAGACATTCAACCAACATTGCTCCCAAGGAGTGGCCCTCATAGGGCCAAACATATAGTGGGGCCCGTGACCTCACATAAGAGCCTCAGATACAACATAACGGGCCTCACATATCACAATGGGCCACATCACATAAGCCTTATATACATCACAATGGGCCGTATCTTAAGGACATAATACAGATTACAATGGGCCACATTACATGGGACTCATATGCATCGCAATGGGCCATAATACATGGATCTCATCTACATCAAATGGGTCGCAATATATGGGCCTCATATACATCAAATGGGCCGCAATACATGGGTTGCAACAATGGGCCTTAATACATCAAGTGGGCCGCATCACATGGACCGCACCAATGGGCCTCATATACATCAAGTGGGGGCTACACCATCTACACCATCCATCTATTTTAGAGATCATTTTAGAGCATTTCCCAAAAAAATGAATCATATCGAAAGATCATCTAGACCATACCACAAATAATAGTGGAGATAATGATTTCCACCATTTAAAATTCCCAGGGCCCACCATAATATTTATTTTCCATCCAATCTGTTCATAAGGTCACAAAGACCTATATTAAGAGGAAAAACAAATTTCACATTGATCTAGAACTTCTGCGATACCAAAAGGATTTCATTGGTAGCCATTCAACCCCTACTGATATTTGCAGTGTGGTCCACCTGATAAGTAGATCTGCCTTATATTTAGTCTCAAGCCTTAAGACGAGCTCACCATCTGGATGGATGGTTTGGATGTAACACATACATCAGCGGGCTCCACAGAACTGCTGACATTATCAGCAGCTGTGTTGCTGGCGGGGTGGTTGGCCCAACGTCTAGATGGACGGTCTGGATACAAAACGGGTGAACGGCGTTAATGAAACACATATATCACGGTGGGGTCCACCGTCCCTGCTGGACGGTGTTGGACTCCACACGTGTGGGTCCCACTATCAAGCCAGGTGGATGGTGTAGATACAACACATACATCACGGTCAGGTGGGTCCCACAGACCCGCTGATAGTAAAACAACTATATAGCTGGTACGTGGTAGACCAACCAATCCATTCTCACGGTAGGTGGGTCCTACGTGGGGCCCACCATATATATATATATGTATATATCATATATATATATAATATTGATTATTATATATATATTTACTATATCAAGCTGACTGGTTGTATTTTCCCTTTATACAGTCCAGCAGCAGAGGCTGCTGGACATCCAATGTATGACTGTAATACATTCATTAAGGTGGGGTCCACGTACACGTGGCCCACCAGCCACATACATTGAGGTGGCCCCATGTATACGTGGTCCACAGATGGACGGTGTGGATTTAATCCATTCATCACAGTGGGGCTCATATGTCCTAAAACAGATGGTATGGATATAATACATACGACATAGGTGGGCCACTCACATCATCATCATCGCCAAAAGACGAGAGAGAGAGAGAGAGAGAGAGAGAGAGAGAGAGAGAGAGAGAAATGGCGGTGATGGAGGGACCTCGCCACTATGGGCCTTCCTATGATCACAATACATACATCAAAATGGGTCCCAAAGAGGATCCATACTGTCAGTTGGTAGGCCCCACTTGGCCCATCATCAAAATACAGATCTAAGCCTATAAAACATCCACCGATTCTGCTTCTTCTAGGCTCTTTGGACTCCTTAGCTCCTAGGCTTTCCCTTTGATGGTGGAAGATGAAGATTGAAGGGTGGAGATGGGACATTAGGGGGGGTAGGAAGTGGGCCACACTTAACTTCTCCTCCCTTGGAATGCTTGGACGGTCACCTCCCTTGGGTTGCTTGGGAGTGAAGAGAGAAATGAGAGAGAGAGAGAGTGAAGGATGGAAGAATGGTTGTCTAAGGAAAGATGTGATGAGAGGTATGGGTTTTAGTTGACTTTTGGGGGGGGGGGGGGGGGGTGAGGTGGCATGTGCTATGGGTTGCTTATATTTATCGGTAAGAAATGGATGGGAGAGGCACTGATTGTACTTTAATTGATTGATGTGATTTATTTGATAGATTGTAGAGATTCTTTTCTCAAAATAAACACGGGCCCACAATTCCTGGCCTGGGTATCGTATCAGTGTGTAAGATGCGGCGTTCGAATCGCGGCGATGACGCGGTTATAAGGGTATAAGTCTCAGGGTCGAGTCGACTCAGATTGATAAGATGCGACTTAGGGTCAGCGCAAATGCTACTTACGCATCCCGGGTCGCCGAAATTCTATCGGAAGGACCGCGAAAGTCTAAGGAACGGTACGGACTAGGATACGAACCTTACATATACGATTCACCTGTGACAGAAAAGATTTCCTTGTTTGTTCAATATGGTGAATCAAAGACTACATGTAGGTAGAATTTATAGAATTTCTCATTGGGTAGTGTAGTCTCAACACATTCTGAAGTTTCAGAATTCGGTTCAATTTTTAGCTCATCCTCCTTTAATGGTAAACATTTAGGATATGCAAAAGGAGGTTCTTCAGAATAAGGATTCACTCTGTCAGTAATAACTACCGAGGTATTGTCTTGTAAGACGTCCACTATTTCTTTATCATATTATCATTAGGATATTTAAAGTGTGCCGAGCAATCTTCCAGAGAGTTGAGAGATTCAGTTGAGAGGGGTCGATTCTCCGCATTGAGGTCTGTAATGATATGCCCAATTACTCCATCGTCTTTGAAAATAGATGGAAGCATACTCTTTTGCTCTTCATCTCGGTGAGAGTAAATTGTCACTGGATAAATCTCGCCTTAACCTGCATAAACAGATTGAGAATCAGTAGGCGAAGATTTTAATGTGAAGATTCAGTTCCTTGATACTAGTTAGTAGAGGCATGTATCATCAAGGAATGGTTGCTCGATTAGTTGCCTCCACTAGGTAGTTTCAAACATCAGAGTTGTATTAAGCAAGTCCTCTATCACGCCTTAAATTCAGAAAACAGGCTCACAAAATTCCCGATCGCTGAATCTGGCGCTGACAGCCTCCGTAGTGTCCCATTCTCGGATCTCGACACTCACATGCCTGATTCCGATCCTGGGATCCTGCAAGGAGGATTTTCCAATGTACATTTGTCTCATAAGAAGCATAACCACAAGTTTACCCAAATCACAAAGGCAACATCATCATCACATATCCATTAATATAAATATTTGAATACAATACTGAAAGGGAAATACATATGTCGAAAATCAAAGCTCCAGAAGCTCTGCTGCATGCTCCTGCCCCAGCTCTACTGCGTCCTATCGTCACCTGCACACATCTATTGTGCATAAGCTTACAAAAGCTTAGAGAGTGGTGTAAGTGTGTGCGCAAGGCAAGCGCCAAGTTTATAATATCAGAGCAATGCGGAAATATGTGGTAAGTCCATGAATGCTATCAGTTGTACCAAAGCTATATGATGCAAGGCATGAATGTTATCGGCTAGGGGTGTACATTTAACTGGTAGAACCGTGGAACCGGACTGGAACCGACGAAACGGTCCGGTTTGGTTCGGTTCTAGAGTGCACCGGTTTCGGTTCCGGTTCCAAAAATCAAAGAACCGGTGACATCGGTTCGGTTCTCGGTTTGGGGGTATGTAGAACCGAACCGAACCGTGAACCGATCCGTAGAACCAAACCGTGGATCGGATTCGTAGAACCGAACCGTGGAACCAAACCGTGGAACCAAACCGATGTATTTTTACACACCTTATAATTATTTTCTCTAGAACAATTATTTTCATTAATGTATTTTTGCACACCTTATACAACATCTAAACCATTCATCAAATGGACCACAACATGGATGGACATGGGCTTGCAATTGGGCTGGATTATAAAAAGCCCAGAACCGTGGAACCGATCCGGAACCGAATCGTTTTAACGGTTCGGTTCCGATTCGGTTCTAGGGTGCCAACGGTCCGGTTCTGGTTCCAAATTTCCTAGAACCGTTAGGAACGGTTCGGTTCCGGTTTCACCCCAGAACCGGACCAAACCGAACCGTGTGCACCCCTATTATCGGCCATACCGAGGCCATGCGATGCGGGCCTATGTAGCCAAATGTCATATGTGAGATGCAAAGTATGCCAGTCCTCATCAAGTACACATATCAGTACAGTTCCTCTCTGTATATCACCGGGGTCTAATACACTTCACACTGACTGCCTCCTCCCTAGCTGTATAGCCAAGCAAGTGAAAGAGACCACTCTATCCGCCTGACCAGTAGTCTGCCAATACCTACCCGGCTCGTCGATATCGGACTCATTTGCGAGCTTGTTAAACTCAGCCTAGCTTATAGCCCCCTCACTCGGGTGGATAAGGTCACACCCCCTTCCAACCGACCATGACACAGTGGGAGACGCAACTTACTGGTATTCGACACTCGGGCGCTCATGTATCCACTCGATCTAGACGTTGGAGCATCTCCTGGTACCAAAAAGGTTCTGAGATTTTCACCCAAGGACATCCTAAGTGCCCACAGTGCTAAAACCAAGTATTTTCGGTATCCGATATGGCCATCCACGATGTACCTGTGGAGCCATGGCCCTGATTTCGCTAGGGCGTACAATGATCAAGTCACACATATACGGGATGCATGAGTCACACCGTCAAATCATGCAGTAATGCTGCGCGTACCGCGCGCTCATGTGGGAGCACTCCATCTTATAAGGACTCCCATAAATGTCTCAGCTCAACGGCTTATACTATGATCAAACATTCCTCATATCAAGCATACATATGATGCGTATGGGCATGAATCATAGAGCTATACTAAACATGTTACAAAGTGATGAACTATCCTTATAATGAAGATGGGCCTAGATGACCTACACACAACAAGTACGGGCCTATCAATTCTTGGTCCGATGGAACGCCGATCTCCTTGTGCTTCACTTTGATGGTGGAAGATGAGAAATGAATGGCTAGGATGAAGGTTTTTGGGGTGGGAAGTGGGCCACACAACTCACATCCATCACCCATCTCTCACTCTCCTTACAACCCTCTTTCTCTCATTTATCAACACACTTTCCAAGCAAGGGAAGAGAGTGCACGTCCAAACCATTTCCCAAGAGAAAAATGTGAGTTGTGTGGCCCACTTCCCACCCCAAAAATCTTCATCCTAGCCATTCATTTCTCATCTTCCACCATCAAAGTAAAGCACAAGGAGATCGGCGTTCCATCGGACCAAGAAGATCGAACAGTGGGTGCTTCTATAGGCTAGTTTTCATATTTTTATGATGAGCCAAGTAAGGCCTACCGTTCGAAGGTATGGGTCTCACTTTGGACCCTAAGATGTGACTGATGGCCCACCTTGATTATCATAATCATTCCATGATGTAGCCATTCTCCATGGACCCCATCATGATATTTACTTTCTAAGTTAAAAGAGGTCATCTAGACCTTCCATTTTGGTGGAGAAGGAATCTTCACCATTGATCTTTGATTTGATGGGCCCACATGTATTGGGACCCACTTGATGTATGATTGAATGCAAAGGAGGGCCCATAGTGTCAGGGTCCCTCCATCACACGCGTGTCTCTCTCTCTATCTCTCTCCCTCTCTCTTTCATTTTTTTTTCTTATTGTATGTGATGTTGTGGCCGTGTGGCCAACCCGGATGGACCCCACCATAAGGCATGTATTTTATCCAAGTCATCTATAGATGGGGCCCACTTTATGAGTGTTGTATCCACACCCCCTATCATTTGGTCGCCCACGTGGGCAGCCCACTTGAAATGTACAACCGTCCAGCATCCTTAGACGCTGGACGTTGAATGGAAAATGCGAATATTAGCTTGATGTAAAGCATTTGGGGTGGGCCACTTGTGTAGGCCCCACTCTGACATATAGATCCAATCCACGCCGTCCATCCCACTTCCCAAATCATTTTAGGAGTTAAGCCGAAAAATGAAGCTGATCCATTTTTCTGGCGGGCCATACCTTTGAAAAAAAAGTGATTTTCACCATTTAAATTCACATTAATTTTTCTACATGACGAAACACGTCGAATATAGGGCTCATTTGATTTGTCTTGAGCCGTAGAGTGCAATGGCTGGAACGAATTCTTTCACTGTGGGCCCCACGTACAAAAAACTGAAAAAATCGATTTAAAAAAAATATATAAGAGAGAGTAGCAGCAGCGCCTGCTGCTGTCGCTGACCATCCAGAGGACGTGCACGGTCAGCCAGGGACCGTGGGTCCTAGCTGTGGGCCCCTCTGTGATGTGTGTAGAACATCAAAGCCGTGCATTTGGTGGGCCTCCCGCTGACTAGCGACCACCCCAAAAATTGACCGTATACGCAGCTTAGGTGGCCCACATAGCAAGAAACAGTGTGACTGAATGTCTGCCATTGAAAACCCTTTTGGGTACCACAAAAGTTTTGGATTAATATGAAATTTGTTTTTCCTTTCCTTCCAAGTCCATGTAACCTTACCAATAGGTTGGACGACATTTAACATTATGGTGAGCCCCACGTGGGACCCCAAGATGTATGTGTTCTATGCACACCATCCACAGCAGTGGACGGTGGAACCCACTATGATGTATGTGTTTTAGTCACACCGTCCACAGCAGTGGAAGGTGGCAACCACCATGATTTATGTGTTTTATCCACACCGTCCACACCTGGACGGTGGGACCCACCATGATGCATGTGTTGCATCTAAACCGTCCAACCAATTGCCTAGCTTGTCTTACAAGCTTGAGACTAAAAATAAGACAGATCTAGAATTTGGTGGACCACATTATAGAAAGTAGTGGGTTGGACATCCACCATTAAGACCCTTGGGCTACTAAGTTTGGGCTAAATAGGATATTGGTTTTACCCCTTAATTCAGGTCTGTGCGACCTTATGATCAGATTGGATGGGAAATAAATGTCATGGTGGGCCTTAGGAAATTTAATGGTGGAAATCATTACCACCACTTATATTTGGGTGTGGCCCATTTGATATACATATGGCCCACGTGATGTGGCCCACTTACCATATGAGGCCCATTGTGATGTATTCAAGGCCCATGGGTTATGGCCCATTGATGTGGCCCACTTAATTTATATAAGGCCCATATGATGCAGCCCATTTGATGTACCTAAGGCCCATGGGTCGAGGCCCAACGGGATGTCCTTAGGGTCCATTGCAATGTGTGATTCCTCCAGGGTTTGTGTAATGATATTTTATGGCGGGCCATGCCTTGGGAGCAATGTTAGTTTGACGTCCACATTGTAAGAATAATGTTGGTTAAATGTCTGCATCATAACTCTCCCTTGGGCCCATTGATAAGCCCGTACTTGTTATGTGTGGGCCATCTAAGCCCATCTTTATTATAAAGATAGTTCATCACTTTGTAACATGCTTAGTATAGCTCCATGATTCATGCCCATATGCATCATATGTATGCTTGATATGGGGAATGTTTGATCATAACATAAGCTGCTGGGCTAAAACATTTATGGGACTCCTTATGAGACGGAGTGCTCCCGCATGAGCTTGCAGTACGCGTAGGATTGTTGCATGATTTGACGGTGTGACTCATACATCCTTCATATGTGTGACTTGATCATTGTATGCCCTAGCGACATAGGGTCGTGGCTCCACAGGTACATCATGGATGGCCGTATCGGATACCGAAAATACTTGGTTCTAGCACTGTGGGCACTTAGGATGTCATTGGGTGAAAATCTCAGAACCTTTTTGGTACCAGGAGATGCTCCAGTGTCTAGACCAAGTGGATACACGAGCGCCCGAGTGCCGAATACTAGTAGGCCGTGTCTCCCACTATGTCGTGGTCGGTTGGAAGGGGGTGTGGCCTTATCCGCCCAAGTGAGGGGGCTATAAGCTAGGCTGAGTTTGACCAGCTCGTAAATGAGTCCGCTATCGACGAGCCGGGTAGGTATTGACAGACTACTGGTCAGGCGGATAGTGTGGTCTCTTCCACTTGCTTGGCTGTGCAGCTAGGGAGGAGGCAGTCAGTGTGAAGTTTATTAGACCCCGATGATATCCAAAGAGGAACTATACTGATATGTGTACTTGATGAGGACTGACATGCTTATTTTGAATCTCGCATATGACATTTGGCTACATAAGCCTTACATCGCATGGCCTTGGTATGGCCGATAGCATTCAATCCTTGCATCATATAGCTTTGGTACAGCTGATAGCATTAATGGATTTGGTATTGCTGATAACATTCATGGACTTACCGCATATTTCTGCATTACTCTGATATTGTACACTTGACACTTGCCTTGCGCACAAACTTACACTACCCTCTAAGCTTTTGTAATCTTATGCATGATAGATGCGTGCAGGTGACGATAGGACGCAGTCGAGATGGGGCAGGAGTGTGCAGCAGAGCTTCTGGAGCTTTGATTTTCGACATATGTATTTTCCTTTCAGTATTGTATTTAAATATTTATATTAATGGATATGTGATGATGATGTTGCCTTTGTGATTTGGGTAAACTTGTGGTTATGCTTCTTGTGAGACAAATATACGTTGAAAAATTCTCCTTGTAGGATCCCAAGATCGGAATCGGGCATGTGAGTGCCGGGATCCGAGAAAGGGGCACTATGGAAGCTATCGGCGCCAGATTCGGCGATCGAGAATTTTGTGAGCCCATTTTTCGAGTTTGGGGCATGACATCCTTCATCTCCCTAATCATATCATAATTTAAATTAGGGGAGTGGGCTTATAACACCGCATACCTTTGGTATACGGGTGTCACGCCCCAATCTCGAAAACTGGGCTCACAAAATTTTTGATCCCCGAATTCGATGCCGACAGTCTTCATAGTACCCCATTCTCGGTTTCCAGCGTCCATATGCCAGATTGTGATCCTGGGATCCTACAAGGAGGATTTTTCAACGTATATTTAACTCGTAATAAGCATAACCACAAGTTTACCCAAATCACAAATGTCACACCCCAAACCCGAAAATCGAATTCACAGGAGTCCCGTTTGCCAAACCCAATTTCGACAGCCTCCGTAGTACCCCATTCTTGGCTCTCAGCGTCCATACGCAAGGTTCCGATCCAGGGATCTTACAAGGAGGATTTTCCAACGTACCTTTGTCTCATAAGAAGCATAACCATGAGTATACCCAAATCATAAAGGCAACATCATCATCACATATCCACTAATATAATCATTTGAATATAATGCTGAAAGGGAAATACATATAAGGAAATCAAAGCTCCAGAAGATAGCTGCACGCTCAAAGCTCAATGCTGCTGTAACGTAACGCCACATGCACGTATCTATCGTGCATAAGCTTATGGAAAGCTTAGAGTGTGGTGAACGTGAGTGCACAAGATAAATGTCAAGTATATAATATCAGAGTAATTAGAGTAAGCGAAATACTGATAAGATCATGAATCATATGTATCAGAGTAAGCAGAAATATACTGGTAAGTCCATTAGTCATATAATATCAGAATACGCAATACAGATCAGCTATACAAATGAGGAGTCCTAGAGAGCCAAATATCAGATGCCAAGCATATAATGCAATATGTAAATCCTGCTAAGTCCGTCTAGGATATATAAGTATAGAAAACATAACGACCCAAAATGCCATATGAATGTGGATGTAATATGCGATGCGAATGAAATGACCAAGCTGGAGTGTGAGGTCGGGATGATAGTACGTAGTAACGCAGGCTACAGGGTCCATCACAAGGAACTTCTATCCAAACTAGTCCCATACCTAAATTTGGATAGTCAGACTCAATATGGTAAACTCCTGGTCTTAGGTTAGTCGCGCGCCCAACCGAAATCCTGGCCATGCAAAGATACATGTAACAAATAGTTACACACCACTAGCCTGAGTGGATAGTGAATGAATGGATGAATGAATATACAATTCCTGCTCAATAAGTCCACATATCAGTACGGTTCCTCTCTGGGATCATCACCAGGTCTAATACACTCCACGCCACCTGCCGCCTCATCAAGCGCACAACTGGGTTAGTGGAAAAGACCTCACTATCCGCCTGGACAGTAGTCTGCTAATACCTACTTGGCCCGTCGATAGCGGACGCATTCCTTAAGCTGGTCAAACTCAGCCAAGCTATGCCTACTCCCTCGGGCGGGTAAGGGCACACCCCCTCCCAACCGACCACGATACAGTGGGAGATGTGGCGGGCGCTCATGTATATCCACTCGGTCTCGACATTAGGGCATCCTCTGGTACCAAGAGGGTTTTAGAGATTTTCACCTAGGACCATCTATAGCAGCTTGGTGCTAGAATAGATTTTCGATGTCCCATCTGGCCATCCACGATATGCCTGTGGAGGCTACGGCCTTGATGTCGCTAGGGCATACAGTAATCATAACTAACAATACAAGATGCATGAGTCATACAATCCAGTCAAGCATCAATCCTGTGCATACCGTGAGCTCACGTGAGATAACCTCCGCCTATCAAGGAGTCTCATAACAATCTACCCAATTACATACGCGATGGTCAACCATACATCGTAACAAACATGCAGATGATGCGTATGGGAATGTATCATGATGCTATGCTGTCACATACTCATAATCGGTATCAATAATCGGTATTAATAATCGGCACTGATAATCGGTCTCGACAATCGGCCTCGACAAGCAGAATCGGTAATCAGCCTAATAAAGGGCCAAAGGGAAGATCACAATGAGGACATTTAACCACCATTGCCCATTAATGTGGACATTCAACCGACATTGCTCCCAAGGAGTGGCCCTCGTAAGCCCAAATTTATAGTGGGCTTAATCACATGGGTCTCATATATATATATCGAAGAGGCCACACCAATTGGGCCTTACATTCATTGCAATAGGCCATAACCCATGAGCCTTGCATACATCACAATGGGCCTCATAACATGGCCTCATATATATATTAAGGTGGGCCTCAACAATGGGCCTCATACACATCAAGGTGGGCCTCATATATATATTAAGGTGGGCCTCAACAACCGGCCTCATATACATCAAGGTGGGCCTCGAATACATCACGTTGGGCCTCGCCCATAGGCCTCGAATACATCACATTGGGCCTTACCCATGGGCCTCGAATACATCACATTGGGCCTCACTCACGGGCCTCGAATACATCACAATGGGCCTCAACTCACGGGCCCTAATTCATCACAATGGGCCTCAACCCTAGGGCCCCAAATACATTACATTGGGCCTCGTCAAATGGACAACTCGGATTAAACATGTACATCACATGGGGTCACATAAATGGACGGTGTGAATACAAAATAGGTGCATCTACGTGGGTCGCACAAGTGGACGGTACAGATGAAGCACGCACAACATGGTGGCCTGTATAGTGCAGGCGGGCCCAGCAATGCAGTAAGTGGGCCCTACACCATCAAGATAAGTAGACAATGCAGATATAAAATACATACATTGGGGTGAGTCCCACCCTCCAGTGGGCTGGATAGTGTGGATATACAATACATTTATCATGATGGACCACGTCAATCACGTGATGGGCAGTGTGAATACAACACATCCTCAGAGTGGGCCTCACTCCAACAAATGGACAGTCAGCATAGATGAAACGCATACATCATGGAGTCTCCCGTGGGACCCATGATCTGGACGTACAGTTCGGATATAATACATACATCCAAGGTAGACTCTACAGCAAAACATCAAGGTGGGCCTCATCACATGGGGTGGATGTACAATACATTAATCAAAGGTGGGCCCCAAATAGTACCGTTCAGGGATGGACGAACTGGGTATACTACACATACATGGGGTGGATCCCCACGTCCAGATGAACGATGCAAGTAAAACACATACATTACGATAGGGCCCACCAATGAATGGCGTTGATAAAAACACCTACATCATGCCAAGGCCCACCATCCAGTCCCTGCTGGACGGTGCCGGGACACACGTGTAAGGTGGGTCCTACAGATGGACAATGTGGCTGAAATACATTCATCATGGTGTGCCCCACACGCTGACGAACGGCATGTATAAAACACATACACAATAGGGGGCCCACCATCCAGGGGCGAATGGACAGTGTGCATATAGATTACATACATCAAGGTGGGCCATGCGTCCATTAAAATGGACAGACGGTGCGAATATAACACACTCATCAAGGCAGACCTCATACATCAGGGTGCGTTTATCTGTGATGAATGGTGTGAATTCAATCAAGGTGGGACCCACGTCCAGGGATGGACGATGAGGATATAATAAATACATAAAGGTGTGGCCCACCGTCTAGAACTACTAGACAGTGCAAATACACCACGTACAACAAGGTGTGACCCACCAGAATTTGCTGACGTCAATCACACCAGCCGCCTGTTGGTGTGAGGTACGCTAACCGATCCACTTCCAATCAATAGGTGGGTCCGACGTGGGGCCCACCATAACGTTGATTTTTCATCCAATCCATTGGTAAGGTCACACAGACCCGGATGAATAGGAAGAACATATTTCACAATGATCCAAAACTTCTGTGAACCCAAACATGGTTTCAATAGCAGCTGTTCAATCCCACTGTTCCCTGTGATGTGGGCCACCTGAGTTCCACAGATGTCTGATTTTTAGGGGGGCCCATGCCTTAAGGGCCCCATCAAAATGCACGGTGTGGATATCAACACACATCATGGTGGGGCCCACGGCTGGGACCTGCCGTCCCTGCCCGCAAACGTCCTTTGCGCAGGACGCTGCTGACGACAGCAGCAGCGCTTGTAGTTGCACATGATTTTTTTTTGGAAAAATAGTATTTTTGGGGTTTTTCATAAGTGGGGTCCGCATCAGGGGAATCCGACCCAGCAGTTGGATTCTAGGGCTTAAGACAGACCCATCAAGCTCAATATGCGGTATGTTTTGGTGTGTAGAAAATTTAAAGTGGATTTCAATGGTAGAAAATACTGTTTACTATGCTATGGCCCGCCAGATAATTGGATTGGCCTCATACTTCAGTTGAACGTCTAAAATGGGCTGAGAAATGGAATGAACGGCGTGGATTGGGTTTATACATTAAGGTGGGGCCTACACAAGTGGCCCTCTCCAAAGCTTGTTGAACCAAGCTAATATTTTTGGTTTTCAGTTCATGTCCTAGACGCTAAATGGCTCAGGCACAACGCATATTTGAGGTGGGCCACCAAATGGCTTGATGGTATGGATAAGACATACATTAAGGTGGGGTACATCCAAGTGGGCCACACAGCCACATCATCACTCACAAAAATAAACAAAAAAGAGTTGGAGAGAGAGAAAGAGAGAGGGACACGTGATGATGGAGGGCTCCACCACTATGAGCCCTCCCTTGCAATCAATCATACATCAAGTGGGTCCCCATACATGTGGGCCCACCAAATCAAGATTCAACGGTGGAGATTCCTTCTCCACCAAAATGGAAGGTCTAAATGACCTCTTTCAAGTTAGAAAGTTAACATCATGATGGGTTTCATAGAGATTGGCCCCATCATGGAATGATTATGAAAATCAAGGTTGGCCATCGGCCACACTTAGGGTCCAAACTGAGATCCATACCATTAATCGGTAGGCCTCACTTAGTCCACTATCAAAACATGAAAATCTAGCCTATAAAGCACCCACCGTTTGATCTTCTTGGTCCGATGAAATGCCAAGCTCCTTGTGTCTTACTTTAATGAAAGGTGATGAGAGATAAAGGGCTAGGATGATAGATCTTGGAAGAGGAAGTGGGCCACACACAACATCTCACTTTTCTCTCATGGAATAGCTTGGACGTCCATTTTTTTTCTTTGCTTGGTTGCTTTGAAAATGTGAAGAGAAAGAGAGAGAAAGAGGGTGCTTGTAAGGAGAGAGAGAGAGATGGGTGATGGATGTGAGTGATGGAGTGATGGGAAGTTGTACTTGACATATATGGGTGTGTAAGAGAGACGGTGAAAGAGAGTTGACTTTGGGGTTGCTTGTACTTGACAAGAGGTGATTGATTGATTGATTGATTGATGGGAAATATTGTAGAGATTCTCTTGGGATTGCAAACACGCGGTACTTTCCTCGAATTGAATGCGGGCCCACATCTCCCGGCCAGGGTATCGGATCGGTATACAAGACGCGGCGTTGGAACCGTGGCGACGGTGCGGTCGCAATGGTACAAGTTTCGGATTAAACTGACTCAAATCTATGGGATATGACTTAGGGTCATGTGCAAACATTAATTATAGGTCACAGGTTACTGAAATTCGACGAGAAGGATCGCAGGAGTTGACGGAACAGTACGGACTAGGATACATGCCTTAACAAAGGCAACATCGTCATCACATATCTAATAATATAAACATTTGAATACAGTGCTGAATGAGAAATACATATGACATAATCAAGCTCCAGAGGTCTGCTGCATGCTCCAAGCTCAACGCTGCTACAACCTAACGCCACCTGCACGCATCTATCGTGCATAAGCTTATAGAAAGCATAGTGGGTGGTGAAAGTGTGTGCATAAGGTAAGTGCCTAAGTAAGTAATATCAGAGTAATCAGAGTAAGCGGAAATACTGATAAGCCCATAAATCATACAATATCAGAAATACTGGTAAGATCATAAATCATACGATATCAGAGTATTGCGAAAACATGCTGATAGGCCCATAAATACTATCAGCCTTATCTAAGCTATATGATGCAAAAATATAATAAAAACAATATCATATACTGATGAAGCAATGTAGATCAATTATGCAATGCGGGGACAGTAAGCCAAATATCAGATGCTGATGATGCGATGCAATATGCGGTGCGATGAAATGACCAAGCTGGAGTGAAGTCGGGATGATAGTACATAGTATCGCAGGCTATGGGGTCCATCACAAGGGACTTCTATCCAAATTAGTCCCATACCTAAATTTGGATAGCCAAACTCAATGTAGTGGACTCCTGATCTCAGGTTAGTCGTGTGCCCAATTGAAATCCTTGCCATTACGAAGGTACATAACAATTAGTTGCACACCACCAACCTGAGTGGATAGTGAATGATTAAATGAATGAATATGCAACCCTTACTCGATAAGTCCACATATCATTTCGGTTTCTCTCTAGGATCATTACCGGGGTCTAGTACACTCTACATGCAAATCGCTGCCCAATGACACGCGACCATGCAAGTGGAAGAGACCTCACCATCCGCTTGACTAGTAGTAAGCCAATATCTACCCGGCATATCGATAGCGGACCCATTCACAAGCTGGTCAAACTCAGCTTAGCAATACCCCCTACTTTAAGGCGGGTAAGGCCATACCCCCTCCCAACCGACCACGAAATAGTGGGAGACGCGGCCTCCTGGTATTCGGCTCTCATGCCCTCATATATATCCACTCGGTCTCGACGTTGGGGCATCCTCTGGTACCAAGAGGGTTTAGGAATTTTCACCCAGGGCCATCTATGGTAACCCAATGCTAGTAATAGATTTCTGGTGTCCCATCTGGCCATCCACGATATGCCTATGGAGGTTACGACCTTGATGTCGCTAGGGCGTACATTAATCACAACATACAATGCAAGATGCATGAGTCATATAATCCAGTCATGCATCAATCCTGCGCATACTGTGCACTCATGTGAGATAACCTCCACCTATCAGGGAGTCTCATAACAACCTGCCCAATGATATATGCAATGGCCAACTACATCTCATAACAAACATGCAGATGATGCGTATGGGCATGTATCATGATGTTATGTAGTCACATACTCATAATCGGTATTAATAACCGGCATCGACAATCGACCCCGACAACATGGACATTTAACCAACATTACCCACAAGGAATGACCCACATAAAGCCTAACATATAGTGGACCCATAGCCTCACACAAGGGCCAAATATACAACACTATGGGCCTCACTCAAAAGCTTATTACACATCACGATGGGCCTTTCACATGGGCCTAACATACATTATAATGGGCTTCATCGCTTAGCCCTCAAATGCATCACAATGGGCTTCATCGCTTAGCCCTCAAATGCATCACAATGGGCCACATCACATAGGCCTCATATACATCACATTAGGCATTAAACACAGGTTGAATACACATCACAATGGGCCTCGAATACGAACTGCATATACGCTAGATTAGGCCTCGACAATCGGCCTTAATATTCGGCCTCGACAATCGGAATCGGCCTATATAATCGGCCTCGACAATTGGAATCGGCCTTGATAATCGCCCTCGACAATCAGAATCGGTCTCGATACTCAGCCTCGATAATCGGGATCGACCTTGACAATCGAAATCGGCCTATATAATCGGCGTCAACAATTGAAATCGGCCTCGATACTCGGCTTTGACAATCGGAATCGGTGTTGACAATTAGAATCGGCCTCGACAATCAAAATCGGCCTCGATAATCGCCCTCGACAATTGGAATCGGCCTCGATAATCAGGATCGGCCTCGATACTCGGCCTCGACAATCGAAATCGGCCTATACAATCGGCGTCAACAATTGAAATCGGCCTCGATACTCGACTTCGACAATCGGAATCGGCGTTGACAATTAGAATCGACATTAACAATTAGAATCGGCCTCGATAAACGACCTCGATAATGGGCCGTATAAGGCCTAAGGGAAGGTCACAATGAGGACATTTAACCATCATTGCTCATTAATGTGGACATTAAACCATCATTGCTCCCAAGGCATGGCCCGCCATAATCATCATTAGATACATCATGGAGGTTACACATCACAATGGACCTCATATACATCAGATTCAGCCCCATACTTAGGCCTCACATACGTCTCATTGGGCCTCACTCGTAGTCCTTATATCCATCACATTGGGCGTCAACCTATGGGCCATCAAATACTTTAAGTGGATCCCACGGGCTGCACCAATGGGCCTCATATATATCAAGTCGGCCATATCACATGGATCGCACCAGTGAGCCTCATATACATCAAGTGGACCGCGTCCATGGGCCGCACCAATGGGCCTCTCTATTTGGGCCTCACATACATCACGCTGGGTGTAATGCACCGTGTTTTCAGGACCCGAGTATATAAACCGTTTCCCAAAAACTCGAGTGTTAGCTTATAAAATCCAGTGTAAATTCGAGCCATTTATTATTAATCAGAGTTAACAGCAATGAAGCTAGATTAAATCATGCATTGTATAAAAACATTCTAATCATTACAAAATTTTAAATGTAGCGTCCATACAGGACTTATACAATCTCAAATAACAAAGTTCAAGTGAGTAAAAACTATTAGCTCCTTAAATGTAGAGTCTATCAACTAGTAGTAGAGATCAATGTGGGCTGCAAGGACCCTGCTTAGCTCCTTAGCTACTCGATCTGCTCCAGCAACGTAGTGAACAGCATCGGCTCGCCTTATACCTGCATCAACTGTTACGGTTTAATAACATCAATGGCTATCGCAGTGAGGAGCACCCTCTAAGATTACACACCCATCATTCATAATCCAATAAGATTACAAGTTATGAGGATAGATATATTAAATAGGACAATTCATAATTATGATCACATACTGAAAAATTAAGCCAATCAACATAATCTCATCACAAGTAAAATACAATAGCAATGCGATGGAATATGTCCAGATAATCAAATAATCAACCTTACAACCTCCATAAAATGGTTAGAAAATCAAGCTTTAAACCTATACTTCACCCGGAAATTAAATCGCACGTGAACACCACACTATGGGTAGAAAATCGCTAACTGAACACTCGCTCCACCCAGAAATCATGGTATGACTGAACACCGCAAGATGAAGAGAGAACAACATACCGACATCTACTTCACCTGAAAATCATATCGTACGTGAACACCACAAGTTGGCTAGGAAATCGCTAAGCGAACACTCGCTCCACCCAAAAATCATGGTACGACTGGACACTGCAAGATAAAGAGATAAGCAACATACAAACTCTAGACCACCCGAAAATCAAATCGCACGTGAACACTGCCAGATGACTAGGAAATTGCTGAGTGAACACCCGCTCCACCCGCAAATCATGGTACAACTGAACACCGCAAGATGGCTAGAGAACCAACATAGAAACTCTAGATCACCTAAAAATCGTATCAGATGTGAACAACGCAAGATGGCTAGGAAATCGCCAAGCGAACACCCGCTCCACCAGAAAATCACAATACGACCAAACACTGCAAGATGGCTAGAAAACAACAAGATATGCGAATATAACCATCAAGCCACAAAAGGGCACCGACGACCCATCAAAGCCACGAAGGGCAAATAAATGATCCAAGCCATGTAGGGTAAATATGCGGTCCAAGACATGTAAGGCATATGCGCGATCCAAGTCACGTAAGTCAAATATGGACTACAAGATGGTGAGTTCATGATAGGTCTCATTCATTACATCACTCAATCATAAACGACAGACGTACAATTAATTAACAATGTACAACTAAAGATAGCATGTTATCATCAAACCATTTCTGCGTGTCGTAATTAAAGAGAGATGCCTATCATCTAACACATGAATTCATTTCAAAATGAATTAGCATATTCAATAGCAAGGTAAGTAACTCAATTAGAGGAATCATGTCATCATCTATATCCAGATTAATGAAGTTAAGTAGGAAGCTCAAAGGGTGAGTCCTCACCTTAGATGGAATCAACTTGAATCCAATTGCAATGTCTACATCGACTTGACTTCAACAAGAGGGATCTAAACTAGCCTCTATTGTACACCTATACTCAACCAACACAAGCAGATTAATAACCTATCTTATTATTATTACAATATGTATGTAAGATATATTTTGAACTAATAAAAGGTGATTAGGGAGTCAACTCACCTTTGAATAACCCCAATCTGGATTAAACCCGCAAAACAACCGAGTCAACTCATGTGGCGGCCCTTGACTCAAACACACTCTCTTCCTTCTCTCCCTTTTCTTCCTTTCTCTTCATATTCTCCTCTTTCTCACTCTCTTACTGAAATGTCCAGCTAGACCTAGGCTAGGCCCATGTCTAACTCGACCTAGCTGACTTAGATTCAGCCAAGTCGACTAGACAGCCACCAAAAACTCCATTCTCTCTCTCTCTCTCTATCTTCTCTCTTCCACTTCTCTTTCTTCTTCCTTCCCTGCTATAACTCTAGCAATTAGCAACCACACCAAACAGTGGGCCTGGAGAGATCAAACCAGACTCAACTCGCTCTTCCCCTCACCTTCGTTCTTTCCCCTTTCTCTCAGTTCTTCTTTTGCTTCTCTTTTTCTTTCTTCCTTACTGGAAATCCAGCAAGTCTTCAGCCCAAACAGGGTCCAAGCTTAGCTCGTGTATAGCTTAGTCGAGTCGGATTGGTGCAACAACCACTCGATGATTTGGTGTAGCGAGTCAGCGGCTCGGTGTATGATTAAGGCCCAACCTCTCTCTTTCTCTCTTGCTTCTACTTTCTGTTGCAAAAAAATATTGATTTTAATAAAATATATTTTAATAATAACATAATATATAACATATAAAAAGTTGTTTTGAAAAATACCTTTCTGTGGGTTTTTGGGAATAGTCCCACATGGAAAAGGGAAGAGAAAAATCTGTGGTTTATATGAAGGATGTGGAGTATTATAATATTTACCTACCTAGTCCGTGGACTATGGACCTTGCATGTTCTAGTGCATAGCACTGGAACACCCGCGCGCATGCTCGCACTAGCGCTCGGGCTCGGGCTCGGGCACGGGCACGGGCAAGGGCTCGGTCTCAGTCTCAGTCTTAGTCTCGGTCTCCGTCTTAGTCACGGGCTCGGTGCGAAGGCGTGGGCATGTGAGGCAATGTGGCTGTAGAGGCACTAGTCATGCACTTTACTCTTCGCACATCCGCATCGTGTCGCAGAGGGTCGCTCCTTCGCGACCTTGAGCGAACCGGAGCGAGACGTGTGCGAGTCGCGGTGCGACTAAGTGGCTATGGTAGGTGGCTGGTTAGTAGAGAGACTAAAGGACTGGGAGAGAAATCTCTCAGTATAAATAGAGGGACTGAAAAGAGCTGTTGCAGCAAAAACTGTAATAGCTGAACCATTAGTGCAGGGTCCAGCTGTAACTGCTGCATGGCTAGCTCAACAGCTAGAAAACGGCTAGCTGTTGTTTCGCAACAGTTAGCATGCAGCAGATTAATGGCCCATGCACAACAGTCAGAAAACGGCCATAAAACGGCTAGTTTTTCAATAGCCAGAAATGACTTAATGAAATTTAAGTCTCTGGACCATAACCCCCTAGCCACCATAGCCTATAAAAGGAGGGCCTGGATGGGTTTCCAAACCATCTCAACTCACTCCAGCAAACCCATACGAACTGAGACAGCGAGCCCCTTTCCACTCATATATTCTAGTGTTTCCAGCAACATAGCAAGGCTTAAACCTTACCTTGAAGAACAGACCAACGGTGTGGTCTAGGACGGTTCAACTGAACTAGTGGTTGAAGATTTGAACTAACCTGTGCAGAAGTCGAAACTACTTCTTCTCTTCTTTTCTTCTTTTGGGATTTTTCATTTATACTGTAATACTGCCAGAAAGTGTGTAATTGAGTTCCATTTGGTGGGCCTTCTTATTTGCTGAACGCAGACCCACACCAGGCTCGTCGTATCCTAGAAGCTATTTGCCTGTAACCTATTAGCCTACTCAATTCACTTGAGTAGGGGCAAATAACGCTTTGAGGACATCGTTTCAAATGTGTTTCAGCCTGTCTTGATTTCAGATTATTTTACAATTTTTGGTTTCCACATTATAAAGAAATACATTAATCTGTATAATTTTCAACAATCTTAAAGCGTTATTTTATTTGATGGAAGACAGTTTTATCCATTAAGTTGATGTATCAGGACTTGATACGTCTTGATCGATTCGATGAAACTAATTTTACAAGATGGCAAGATAAACTGAAATTTCTCCTGATAGTGCTGAAGATCTATTATATATTAGATCCAAATTTGTAAGCACTACCTGAAGCATCTGAAAAGACACACCTAAATAAGTAGTTGCCCACACCAAAAGAGCCGAAGACGAACTCTTGTGTCGAGGACACATTCTGAACGATCTCTCCGATCGCCTGTACGATCTGTACCAACAGACGTCATCAACAAAGGAGATTTGGGCTACTCTGGAATTCAAATACAAGGCTAAAGAAGAAGGTACCAACAATTTTTTCATCGCCAGGTATTTTGACTTCAACATGGTAGATAATAAACTGCTGCTGCCCCAAATCCAAGAACTACAGCTAATAGTAAACAAAATTAAAGCGATAAAAATCAATCTTCCTGAATCATTCTAAGTCGGGGCTATAATCGCTAAATTGCCACCGATGTGGAAAGACTATAGAAAGAAGTTGTTGCATAAAATCAAGGACTACACGCTGGAACAAATCCAGAAACACCTCAGAATTAAGGAAGAATCCCGTAACCACGATAGAAAAAATGATAACAGGAATACCTCATCCAAGGTACATGTTATAGAAAACATTAATAACAAACATCCCGAGAAGGACGATTTCTTGAAACCTAATAAAGAAAAATTCAAGAAGAACACCCAAAAGAAGAACGAAAAGTTCAAGGGCCCATGTCATGTCTATGGAAAAATCGAGCACTATGCTCGAGTATGCCGTTATCGCAAATCTAAAAAAGAGGCAAGTGGAATAGAAGAAGGTGATATCGTGGCTATGATCACTGAGGTGAATACCATCCAAGGTAAAGTTCTAGGTTGGTGGTATGATACTGCCGCTATAGTACATGTGTGCTATGACAAATCAGCCTTCAAAACCTATGAGGAATTGACCAATGGTCAAGAAGTCCAAATGGGTAATGAAGTCCGATCGAAGGTCGTTAGCAAATGAACTGTCCAACTGATATTCACCTCTAGAAAGAAATTGATTCTAACTAATGTACTGCACGTCCCAGACATGAGGTAAAACTTAGTTTCTGGGGATCTTCTGGGAAAACCAGGCATACGGGTGGTGTATGAGTCAGGTAAACTGATTCTGTTCAAAAATGAGAATTTTATCGGAAAGGGATATGCTTGTAATGGAATGGTTAAGTTTTCTCTGAATGAAAGTAGCACTTCTGCGTATATGGTTGAATCCGCTGGACTATGACATGATAGACTAGCCCATATAGGGTATAGTACCTTAAAGTTCATGGCTAAGAATGGTTTAATCTCATACACAGATAATGAAACCAAAAAATGTGAAGTGTGTATAAGATCCAAAATGATAAAGAAACCTTTTCCAGGTATTTAAATGTCGTCTCAAGTATTGGATCTTGTGCACAGTGATATTTGTGAGTTAAACGGCATTCTTACTCGTGGAGGTAAACAGTACTTCATAACCTTTATAGATGATTGCTCTAGGTATGTGTATGTGTACCTATTAAAGAGCAAAGATGAAGCATTAAACATGTTTAAAATATATAAAGCAGAAGTAGAGAATCAACTGAATAAGAAGATAAAAATTCTCCGTAGTGATAGAGGAGGAGAATACTTCTCCAATGAATTCAATAACTTCTGTGAAGAACATGGACTGATACATCAATGTATAGTGTCATATACACGTCAACAAAACGGAATAGCTAAAAGGAAGAATAGAACGTTAGTAGAGATGGTCAACTCAATACTGATAAGAGCAAAGTTACCACTTAGTCTATGGGGTGAGGCACTGCTTGCAGCGTGCCATATAATAAACAGAATTCCGTCTAAAAAATATAAAATATCTCCATATGAAATATGGATAGGTAGAAAACCTAATCTAGGATATCTAAAAGTATGGGAGTGTCTTGCATATTGCAGAACCCCTGATCCAAAAAGAACTAAGTTAGGACTAAGAGCTATTAAGTGCGCCTTCGTAGGGTATGCACAAATAGTAAAGCTTATAGACTTCTAGACATGGAGTCTAATTCAATAATAGAATCAAGAAATGTTGAGTTCTTTGAAAACTCACTATCCTTTAAGTCAAAGAATAATGAAATCCAAACTCCTAATAGAGAACCAGATAGCACAGCTCCATAGATGGTGGAAGCTCCTATTGAACCTTGTAGGAGTCAAAGGAGAAGAATAGAGAAGAGTCTAGGAGATGACTATATAGACTCACAATGTGTCATTTTTCATCTTGTAGAAGGAGATAGAGAAATGTTATAAGAAAAATACCTATAGTAATGACTATAGAAGATGATCCTAAAACATATAAAGAGGCCATATCCTCTAGAGACTCAGCTTTATAGAAAAAATCTATAAACGTGAAATGGAATCTATACTATCAAATCAAACATGGGAACTAGTTAACTTACTTCCAGGTTCTAGACGCATAGGTTGTAAGTGGGTATTTTGAAGAAATATCACACTGATGGGATTATCCAAACCTTTAAAGCTCGACTAGTAGCTAAGGGTTTTAGACAAAAAGAAAGAATAGATTACTTTGACACATACTCTCCTGTAGCTAGGATAATATCCATTAGAATATTATTTGTGCTAGCTTCCATACATCATCTTCACATTCACCAAATGGATATAAAGACCACATTCCTGAATGGTGACCTCAACGAGGAGGTATACATGGAACAACCTGAAGGATTCGTTCTACCAGGAAATGAAAACAAAGTATGTAGATTAATCAAATATTTGTATGGATTAAAACAAGCACCAAAATAGTGGCATGAGAAGTTTGATTCCAAAATACTATCTCATATTTTCATGCATAATGTAGCTGACAAATGCATATATTCTCAAGTAGATGGTAATTACATCGTTATTATTTGTCTGTATGTTGATGACATGTTAATAATTAATAAAATGGAAGGTGTGACTGAAACAAAGAGGTTTCTATCTTTTGTATTTAAAATGAAGGATCTTGGACAAGTTGATACCATTCTTAGTATCAAAGTTAAAAAATATTGTGGGGGTTATGCTTTATGTCAATCTCATTATATTGAGAAGATACTAAACAAGTTTAACCATCTAAATATAAATGAAGTAAAAACCTCATTTGATCCAAGTATCAAGCTAAAAGAAAATATTGGAAGAACAGTTGCATAATTAGAATATGCGAGTGTTATAGGGAGTCTTATGTATGCTATGCAATGTACTAGACCTGATATCACATATGCTGTGAGTAAACTTAGTAGGTTTACTAGTAACCCCAGTACTGAACACTGGAATGCAATAAGTAGAGTCTTTGGTTACTTAAAAGCAACCAAAGACTTAAGACTATTTTATTCAGAGTTTCCTGTCACATTGGAAGGATATACCGATGTGAGCTGGATGTCGAGTGCAAGGGACAACAAGTCTACTACAGGGTGGGTATTTACCCTAGGGGGTACAGTTGTATCTTGGAGATCCAAGAAATAGACTTGCATAACACATTTGACTATGGAGTCTGAATTTAAAACCCTGGCTGCAACAGGCAAAGAGGCTGAGTGGCTAAGGAATATTCTATTAGAAATTCCTTTTTGTGTAAAGTCTATATCGGCTGTGTCACTATATTGTGATAGTGAAGCCACATTAGCTAGAGCCTATAGCGGCATTTATAATGGTAAGTCTAGACATATTAGTCTTCGACATGATTATGTCAGACAATTAATTCGAGATGGAATCATTGCTATTTCTTATGTGAAATCAAGCAATAACCTGACAGATCTTTTCACTAAACCTCTACTAAGAAGGTAGTAAAGGCTACATCTAGAGGGATGGGGTTGAAAATATTCAACCAAAGTTCCACTAGTGATGGTAACCCAACCTAAAGTCAAAAAATCTCTAATTTTGGATTTAATGGGTAATAACAAGTCACTGATATATGAAAAATTTCTAGCACTAAATTATAAAACCTCATCCATAATAGATAAGTGCTGAGCGTTACGATAGAGGGTTGAGTCTTAGAACTCTTAATGAAATCCAGTCTATAAGGACACGTATCTTATAGTAATGGAGACACTAGAAGGATTTCACCTATATGAACGTAGAGATGATGCTGTCTCTTATGAGAGTTAGGAGTTTTCTCTCGGGATCGTTCACGAATTATGATAAGCACATGGCCATTAATTGTGCTGAGCAAGATTGTGGGAAATCTAACAAACACATAACGGATATATGTGTGGTATTTCCAATTCTGTTATCTAGGAATAATTGGTTCAAAGCTGCGGTTACCAGTCATTTCGACAAAGTTTTGAGATACTTACACTAAGAAAAGATTAAAATCGAAAGATATATTTTTTTATGCATATAAGCTGATTATTCTGGCAGTATTGTTTAACCGAGAAAATATTTTTTTAAAATCAAGTGGGGGATTGTTGCAAAAAAATATTGATTTTAATAAAATATATTTCAATAATAAAATAATATATAATATATAAAAAATTATTTTGAAAAACACCTTTCTGTGGGTTTTTGGGAATAATCCCACATGGAAAAGGGAAGAGA